>NC_044365.1:1599374-1759374 GCF_007364275.1 Archocentrus centrarchus | reverse complement strand
ACGCTCTCGTCGCAGGACTTGTTGTGTGTATGCGACAGTAATCTGATTACAGCTGCAGGTCGCCAGCGGCAACACCTTTTGTCCTGTGATGTGTGGCTCTTCTATATGAGTGTGTGTGTGTGTGTGTGTGCGCCTGAAGGCCGACACACACTCCGAGTCAGAAGAAACAAAAGCAAAGTTAAATATAAACACGCAAACCTTAAATCGTATCTCGGAGCAGCATCTGTTCAATCTGATGGATTTCACATCAGCTATCATGTCGATTAACACAGTGCATGTCACACACACACACACACACACACACACTCCAGCCTTGTTCCTGCATAAAAAGAAAAACATACATCTCGCTGCGCCTGAAAAGATCCATTTTCCTCTTTTCAGCCCTCCTCTTTCTTCTTCCCCACTCAAACACAAGAGTCACGTACGAGTGACTGAAGACAATCTGCAGCATTCACCGTGCTCTCTGAATTTCTCAGCGCTCACACAAAACACTGAAGTATCAGTGAGGATGTGCAGGTGCTTCCATGAGATCATTTTCAGACATTTAACAAACCCAAAGAGACCTGGAGCTGAACTGGAAGTGCTGCTGATCATGAAACGCCGGCAGTGGCTCCATTACTGCAATAATACTCAGACTCTAGCTAACATAAACCTCACTGGACTCCATCAAACACTCACTCTGTCTGAATCATTTTCATGGCATGAAACGGGAGTCACAGGATCTTCATCTGAGAGACGAGTCTTCGTTCCCAGGGTACGAAACGCTGACGCTCCGTCAGCGCGTCGCAGCCATCAGCAGAGTGACAGCTGAAGCTCAGCTCTGACACGTTTGATTTAAACAGAGAAACACTGGGAAACTTCAGCTTGTTTTTAAGTTACCGTGAACTGACTGGAACCGCATTACAGGAGCTAACAGACACTGTCAGATGTGCCTGCTGCTAAAACTGCCATCAGGGTCCAAACACGGGTCCAAAATGGTCTCAATTCTTTCAGCTCCAATAAAATGATCAGTGTGGCTGTTCTCACAGGTGCTATCATGAAGTTTAACACCCAGGTGTCCATGAAGATCTACCAGGTTAGCAGTCAGCAGGACGTTAGCTAGCTAGTTTCCATCTAAAGACAATGCACCATGTTCAAACTGTGCTGCAGTCTGGATTTAATGAAGAGGGAAACTAAACGGGGGGTTTGAAGGGCTGGTGAACTTGGGCTACCTGATATATAATCATGCTACAGAGCTCTGGTTAAGCTACCACAAACACATTAGCTGAGGGAAGATGAGGACGAAGGTTAAACTGATCTCAGTAAAGATTCATGTTGAAGACTTCAGCCCAGAGATGACCCATCCACAGCACAGGTCAGCCATGAAGCTGCTGCTGTGTGGTTTGGATGACTCGCTGTGAGAAGGTCCTGACCTTCAGGTATTTGGTGTCCACAGCACCGGGAGCCCACGGGCAGCAGTTAGAGAGCTGATAAAAGCTGCAGAGCTCGACAGCTGAAGACTTTATTAAAAAAAACAAGAGCCTCGTCCAACACGGTCCATACGCCGGCAGGAAACCAACCAATAAGGCTGCACACTACCCAGAATGCAACAGTCTGTGCAGCACTGCAAGCAGAGCTGCCACAACATCAGCATCACTGTGGTCAAAAGAAGTGATGGTAGCACATCCTCAGGAGATTTCAGTGTTATTCAGGTTCATCTTTGAGGCCGTGTTTGTGAGTTTGGTCTGTTTTGGCAAATGAAACAAAAATGAGTGGCTGGAGGTACGAAACCAGCAGCTTTTTCACTATGTGAGAGTCCCGTAAATCTCTCTGATACAGCACTGAGACACCTCTGACCTCACACTTACAGGGCCCTGCAGGGACAGCCCCCCCCTCCCATCTCACAGAAACACAAACATCTGATATTCATCCATCAGACGCCTCACAATCCCGCTGCTGCTCTGTGGTCACATGACAGAGCTTTTCTGTCCGCACACGTAAACACCGTCTCACATGCTGCTTCCTGTTTGTAAGAAGAGATAGTGTTGGCTTTGTGTGTGTGTGTGTGTGTGTGTGTGTGTGTGAGAGAGATTGACACATTAGCTGTTAATCCCTTGTTAATCCTCAGAGTTAGCAGCAGGCTCTGATTAGCCCCGCCTGCTGATTGTTAATTAACCAAATCCCTCGTTACAGCTCGGTGACAGAGCCCGCTCAGCTGTTGACATGACGACTGTTACTGCGGATACTGCCTCCCTCTGGGCGGGTGTGTGTGTGTGTTTGAATGTTTTTAATTTCAGGAGGAAGTCTTAATTTCCTGTTTGTGATGTGAGCGATGTGGCAGTTTGCCGCCTCACTTCCTGCTTCAAAGTGGTACACACCGTCGCTTTAATCTTTAACGCCAGCGCCATGAAATCTTTATCGAGTGGGAGATTGATGCCGCTGAATATTTGAACAGGTGTGTTACCTGACCGGAGCCCCTCGGCTCTGAGCCGGCTTCAGCAGGACGGTGACGGTGGAATCGGTCTGATTCAGAGGAGACTCCTGATCGTACGCCGGCATCAGAGGAGCTGAGGAGGAGGAGGAAGAGGAGTTACAACATGTTCAGCTCATTCCCTCCTGATTTACCTTCATACTGAAGCAAAAAGCGGAAATGATTCTGAGGCATTACATGAGGAGAAACATCACACCCCAACAAACAGAGGACACACGAAATCAGCTGATTCGTCCCAGACGTTAGCTCCTTTGTTCACGTTGGAAACATGTGAGGAAGAAATGGGATCGGCGTTCCTCACCAGGCCTATAAAGCTTCTAAACATTAAGAATGCTCCTCTGGGATTAAACACACGACTTATGCATATAAATGAACCGCAGTGAAAATCTTTGGGTTTTCAAAATAAAATGTCAGTAAGCACTGCAATTCGTTGAACAGGAACTAACCCTGAGCCTGTGCCCGGTCATCCACATTTCATTCAGATTGATTGGGTTCGTATCTCGAGGTCATTTCGTAGTAAAGCGGACCTGCTGGTATTACAGAAGAACCCCCTACGAGTCTCTTTCAGCAGTGCAAACGCGTTAAAAAAAGCTTTCTTGCTTTTATACCAGCGTCTCCTCTCTTACTTTGACAGGCTTACCTGAGATCTTGGTGGTGAACTGGGTGATAACGGGGGGTCCAAAGCCTTTAACCGTGGAGGCTCTTATTGTGAAGGAGTAGGTGGAACCTGGGTAGAGGCCGGTGAACACGTGGCTCGTCTCATTGGCCAGTTTGAACACCTTGCCGCTCTGATTGGACAGGTCAAACTCCGTGTCGAAGGAGCTCAGGGCTTTGTAGGAGATCTGTGGAGGAGAAAGGACCCAGGTGATTGACAGGGGGCTGACGGGGTGGCTCCAAAGCTCGCTGGGAGTTCTGCGTTTACCTCGTACTGCCGGATGAGGCCGTAGGTCTGCAGCGGTTCCCTCCAACTCAGACTGATCTGCTGCTCGTAACTGCTGCCGAGGATCGAATCCACAGGGACCGCTCCGGGAACTGAAACACAACAATTTAACCAGAGTTACTGTCACAGGACAAATGAGTAGAAGATGGCGTCTACTGTGACTCTGCTGTGACTCCACGGAGACGCGTACCATCCTCGTCCGTCAGCACCAGCAGCTCCTCACTCTCCTTGCGTCCTTCGGGGTTGCTCAGGATCAGTCTCAGGCTGACGTTGGTGAACGGTGGAAGGTTACGAACGGTGTGCTGAGGCACGGTGCTCCTGGTGTCGTACACCTCCTCCTCCCGCACGTCCTCCTTCGCCGGCTCCCTGCAGGAGTCACAGCAGGAGTTTAAGCTCCTGTTGGCCCCTCCCTTTCTCTACCTGTGGCCCCTCCGTGTCTGCTTGCAGATTCCTGCTCTGCTTACCTGTTGATGGCCCTCTCCTACATCCACCTGTTAGCCATGCCCTCTAGCTCACCTTTGCTCTACCTGCTTGCCCTGCTTCTCATTACCTATTGGCCCCTCCCTCCCTGTGCGTACCTGCTCAGGGCCCCTGCAGGTCTGTAGCGGTACTGCACGGTCAGGTTGTAGCTGTAGCAGCGAGTCACGTTGTATCCGAATGGCTCCCAGCGTACTGTCACCTGTTTGGACTGAATCTCGACGACCTCAAGATGCTGCGGGCCGTGCATCGGATCTGAAACAAACAGAAACATGTGATGAGCACAAACACCTGAGTTCACCTGTGGCCCCTCCCATCCCCTCCACAGCGATGGAAGCGAACTGATTCCCTTTCCTGCTGTCCTTAATTCTGACTCGTGTAAACATGTTTGGTTGATGCTGCCGGCAGGAGGATTAGACTGTTTGTCCTTAAACACATCACATCTCTGCAGGAAACAGTGTGAATGTCACGTTGTCACGTCTCTAAAATCCTCTCTGAGTTCTTCTCTAATATTTAAACTGAAAACAGAGCTGAGGAGGGATCAGCCACGCTCTGCTGCCTACTGTCGCCCAACTGGTGACTCACTCCGGGGTCGAGTCGGTGCTCAGCCAGTCAGAGGCGGGACGACCTGACCAGGTGACCCTGCTCTGAATTTCTTCATCACTTCAATATTTTTGTCACTATTCCTTCGTCTCCATCAGCTGACCCTCCTCTCTGTGTTAATGCCCGCAGCTGCAAGCCATATGTGTCATATGGCTGATAACCAATCAGCTGACAGGCGGCTGAGGCTCTGTGGTCATTTATGGCATGAGTCTAATATTTCTATTGATTAGAAAAACTAGACAGAAAAACAGAGAGCAGCAGAGCACAAATAAGATTCAAACTAACAGTTTGTGTGCCTTAAAAGTCTTTCCTTTGTTATCCTGATGATGTGGTTTGTGTTTGAGTGTCTTCAGCAGAGGTGAGAGCCCATTAAAGGAGTCAAAAGGCTTTTTTCTCCTCTTCATCAACAGGACCAAACACTTTCTTTCTTATTGTCATCTGTAGTTTGTTCTTCACATTCAGCCTATCAGCTGTTTTTAGCCTGAATTTACTGTTTTCTTGTTGCTAATTGTGCATCCTGGAGCCTCCACCTTCCTGTTGTGTTGATCTGTGAGAGTCTCACACAACCACACACAACAGCAAACCTGCAATTCCTCTGAGGTCCAGCAGGGTGCCACAGTGAGTCAGTCCCCATGGACTCCCATAACTTTACAGCAGAAATAAATTCACTTCAATTTTATTTATACAGCGCCAAATCACAACAGTCGCCTCAAAGCGCTTTGTATTGTGGGTAAAGACCCTACAATAATACAGAGAAAACCCACCAGTCAGAACGACCCCCTATGAGCAGCACTTGGTGACAGTGGGAAGGAAAAACTCCCTTTAACAGGAAGAAACCTCCAACAGGACCAGGCTCAGGGAGGGGGGGGTCATCTGCTGAGGGGGGAGACAGGACAGGATTATTAGGGGCGTGGCCTCTCTGACTGACAGGTGGATGGTGACACAGGTGGCTGTAGCTGCTAGCTAGACCTCTGGACTGTGTTTGTTGGAGCCTTTTAATGCAATTATCTGACCAATCATATGGCTGCTATGGCTTCATTGGACTAACAGACCGTCCAAGAAGGCGGAGCTCCAGTTTGGGTCTAATTTGGGGAACTTATCTGAGGGTTCCTTCAGCTCTTTATTTGTGTCTGTTTTAAGGCTCTTTTTGCTGTGGTGATGCAGTTTGAAGGTTCACCTTCGTGCTGTCGATCGGATTCTCGCTTGAAGTCTTCCTCTGAAGGAATCCATCTTCACTTTGTCGTGTTGGGGAATCGTACATTTTTAACCTCTTAATTTCACTGATGCACTGATGTACATATTAGTGGAATATGGTTTACATTCTTTTATCTTTTAATTAGTCTCTGCACTGTATATTTTGTAATTTTGTAATATTGTGTTATAGTTATAGCTCTAATATCTCTGTATATTTGCAATTTGTATACTTGTATATTGTCTTATAGTTTTTATACTTATTTGTTTTTTCTGTAAGCACGAAGTACCGCAGCAATTTCCTAATGCTGTGAACCTGTTCACCCATATAGCAATAAAAACCTTCTGATTCTGATTCTGATTCTGATTCCTCTCAAACTATCGAGGACCTGCAGGGCAAGGGTTGATTTGGCCACGTGCTGAACAGGTGAATTTTAGGAAACTAAAAGGTGTTACCTTTCTGTCTGTATTTTCCACTTGGCTTTTCAAACAGGCAAAAATATATTAAACAAGTGGATGTTAACCAAACCCAAACCCTAGATGTGTGGTCAGAGACCTGGTGGATACTGAGAGGTTAAAATAGAGGCTCTAAAATGCTGAACAAATAAGAATAGAATAGCTGACCAATCAGCACTCGGGACTGCAGACTCCTCCCTGAATGTTCCCGGAGCGTCACGAAGTACAAAAACAGACCGTGAGCTTTCAACTCAACCTTTATGAACCAAGAGCCTGAACACAGACGGCTGATGAGACACCAGAACTGATCCACCTGGGAACTATGGGGCCCAGTACAGGCTGGTTCCTGGATCCAGTCTGGGCTCCTCAGAACCACAAAGACCTGCAGCTCCCTCCTCCTCCTCCTCCTCCTCCCTCCGAGCCTCCAGCAGCAACTTTAAACCCGAACTTCCACTGAGACGGAGAGAGGGAGATTAAAGGAGGCTGAGTGCTCCCACACACACACACACACACACACACACACACACACACACACACACACACACACACAGTCTTTGTAGTGGCCAATCTAAGTGCTTTATTTCAAGATGACAGACAGCGATCCACTCAGAGAGGGAATGATAGATGAGAGCAGGAAAGAGCAATTTCTCCTTACAACCCCCCCCCCTTCCCGTGTGTGTGTGTGTGTGTGTGTGTGTGTGTGTGTGTGTGTTACTGTATCTCTGTGTGTTTTCAGGTGTTTTCTGCAGTGGGTGAACAATACCTTTCCTGTTCTTTGTTGTCATTTGTGGTTTTGTGTGTGTGTGTGTGTGGTCGATTGTGGCTGCACAGAAAACTTCTCTTCCTGTTATTGAGCCTCACAGACACACACACACACACACACACACACACACACACACACACACTGCAGGCTTTTAGATGAACACAATAGAAGCACTTGTGAGTTTCTGCACCTCGATTCTTGCTCTGAAAGAGAGATGTCGACTTAAATGCTCCGTCTGTGGGGAACACACACATACACTCACACAGAGACATCGCTACGGCAACAATGTGGGTCGGGGGTCAAGGGGAGGAGGGGGGGATTGAGGTGGATCCTATTACCCATAATCCCCAAGGGGAGAGTGAATGCTATCACATAAAATCCTCCCATTCCCCTCTGAGCATACCTGTGTGTGTCTGTGTGTGTGCGTGTCTGTGTGTGTGGTCGTCACGGTTTCCATCCCATAATTTTTTGAGATGACATTTAAATCCGACTCAGAGGGAGCGCCCTGTTGCTGATGTCATCAGGTAATTTTCCACCACAAACTACAAACGACGACCTTCAAGAACTACAGGGCGCTGCGTTCACAGCCCGTCTGAGTTTCTGTAAATTACAGCGTTAAACAAACACCTGGTTTTCTGAAGCCTCGTTCTGCTGCTGCGCCCCCTGCTGTCTGCAGCGTGGTGTTTCCATCAGGATGACTTCAGTCAGAACCTGACTGTTTCCACCTGCGGTGATTCACAGCTGAGAGTATGGACCCGTCTCCAGGAGCCTCTCATGCTTTCATGTGCACATGGGGAAAGATGAAATCAAACCACACCAGCAGAAAAATAACCCCAAACACAACTTTTAGCAAGCTAATAAGGAGCTGAGACAAGGTGGGTTCAATCCAGGCAGAACAGGTAGAAGGATGATCCAGTTAGCTGCCTGCTAGGAGCCACCTCAGCTAACCCACGTGAACTGGAGCTGAACTGTGGTGGTGGTACAAGCCGCTGTAGAGGTGTGAGGCTCTGATGCTAACAGAGCTGCCATCACGTCTCCATCTCACAAAGTTCAGATTTATGATCCTAAAGGTCAGGACTGGGAAAGTAAACCAGCCACACACCTGCAAAGGTGAGCTGCAGATCTGCAGACCCAGAGTGTTACCTTCGGACAGCCATCAGCTGATGTGGGCCGGCTTTGAGATCAGCTGATCAGACAGATGATCAGCTGATCTTTTCATCATCAAACTGAATATTTCAGGTTTTCAGAGAATTTTTTGATTTCCAACCAAACATAATTTGAATTTCAGGTCATCCAAAGTTTTGCACAACGTGTTGAATATTCACAGCTGAACTGTGTAACTGCTCAATCTGATCAAATGATCAGAAGAGTCTTCCTACACCCTGTTTTTAGATCCCAGCTGAGTTTATGAAACGTTATCCTCTGAAAGCAGACTGGGTTTGGGACTTCGTGTAACAGAGGAGCGCTCTCTGAGCTTTGGAGATCAGGTGTAAACAGCTGCTGTAGATGCTGGAGCTCCGAGCAGCAGAAAACAGCTCAGCTCTTCACTTTCTGTTTCACTGACGCAGCCTCCATGTTTTTCACACTCTATTTATCACAGGTTCGCTCTCTCATGCCTCATTACCTTCACTTCAGCCACATGTAATGCTTTTATTGTGAAAGTATCGCAATCTTCAGCATGATGCAGCTGCAGCACGTCGACTGGAAACAGCTCTGCCACATTTATCTCCACATCTGTGGCTCTCAGCTCAGAAGCTGCTGGTTCTTACTAAACACCCACACCTTCAGGAACATCTCGCAGATGAACAATTTCATCTTCAACCCTGACGTCTGACTGAGGGATGCTTTGAGCCAACCTCTAAAGAACTGGACTCAACATCCCAACAAGAATGTTCAAATAAATCTGACCATTATTTTTAACATCTCTATTAATGGGCTATGTACCAAGGTGGCTGTAATTAAACCTCTACTTAAAAAGCCATCACTGACCCAGCTGTCTTAGCTAATTATAGGCCAATCTCCAACCTTCCTTTTCTCCAGCTCAGAACTGACTGCAGACTCCACTCAAATTCCTACAAACACTCATATATGTCAGATATTACACAAAAATAAAATGAGGTGACAACAACTTACTGAGCCCACACGGGGGAGGATGAAGAGATAGTCTTAGCTAATTATAGGCCAATCTCCAACCTTCCTTTTCTCTCAAAGACTCTTGAAAGAGTAGTTGTAAAACAGCTAACTGATCATCTGCAGAGGAACGGTTTATTTGAAGAGTTTCAGTCAGGTTTCAGAATTCATCACAGTACAGAAACAGCATTAGTGAAGGTTACCAATGATCTTCTTAGAGCCTCTGACAGTGGACTCATCTCTGTTCTTGTCCTGTTGGACCTCAGTGCAGCTTTGATGCTGTTGACCATAACATTTTATTACAGAGATTAGAGCATACTATAGGTATTAAAGGTACTGCACTGCAGTGGTTTGAATCATATTTATCTCATAGACTCCAATTTGTTCATGTAAATGGGGAGTCTTCTTCACACACTAAGGTTAATTATGGAGTTCCACAGGGTTCTGTGCTAGGACCAATTTTATTTACATTATACATGCTTCCCTTAGGCAGTATTATTAAAAAGCACTGCATCAATTTTCATTGTTATGCAGATGATACTCAGCTTTACCTATCAATGAAGCCAGATGACACACATCAATTAGTTAAACTGCAGGAATGTCTTAAAGATATTAAGGCCTGGATGACCTCTAATTTCCTGCTTCTAAATTCAGATAAAACTGAAGTTCTTGTTCTCGGCCCCACAAATCTTAGAAACATGGTGTCTAACCAGATACTTACTCTAAGTGGCATTACTTTGGCCTCCAGTAACACTGTGAGAAATCTTGGAGTCATTTTTGACCAGGATATGTCCTTCAATGCACATATTAAACAAATATGTAGGACCGCTTTTTTGCATTTGCGCAATATTTCTAAAATTAGAAACATCCTTTCTCAGAGTGATGCTGAAAAGCTAATTCATGCATTTATTACTTCTAGGCTGGACTATTGTAATTCATTATTATCAGGCTGTCCTAAAAGCTCCCTGAAAAGCCTTCAGCTGATCCAAAATGCTGCAGCTAGAGTACTGACAGGGACTAGAAAGAGAGAGCAGATTTCTCCCATATTGGCTTCTCTTCATTGGCTCCCTGTTAAATCTAGAATAGAATTTAAAATTCTTCTCCTCACCTACAAGGTCTTGAATAATCAGGCACCATCTTATCTCAAAGACCTCATAGTACCATATCACCCCAACAGAGCACTTCGCTCTCAGACTGCTGGCTTACTTGTGGTACCTCGGATACTTAAGAGTAGAATGGGAGGCAGAGCCTTCAGCTTTCAGGCCCCTCTTCTGTGGAACCAGCTTCCAGCTTGGATTCAGGAGACAGACACCCTCTCTATTTTTAAGATTAGGCTTCAAACTTTCCTTTATGATCAAGCTTATAGTTAGGGCTGGATCAGGTGACCCTGAACCCTCCCTTAGTTATGCTGCTATAGGCCTAGGCTGCTGGGGGGTTCCCATAATGCACTGTTTCTTCTCATTCACCTTATTTACTTTGTTTATACTCCCCTCTGCATTTAATCATTAATTGATATTAATCTCTGGCTCTCTTCCACAGCATGTCTTTCTCTCCCCTCAGCCCCCCCTCAGCAGATGACCCCCCCCCTCCCTGAGCCTGGTTCTGCTGGAGGTTTCTTCCTGTTAAAGGGAGTTTTTCCTTCCCACTGTCACCAAGTGCTGCTCATAGGGGGTCGTTTTGACTGTTGGGTTTTCTCTGTATTATTGTAGGGTCTTTACCCACAATACAAAGCGCCTTGAGGCGGCTGTTTGTTGTGATTTGGCGCTATATAATTAAAATGAATTGAATATATCAACACGCACAATATGTACAATATTACATATTAATATGTATTAATATGTAATAATTAGTAAATGTAAGCTGTGGACTCTGAATCCCCACATTAACAGGATGTTTTTTATCTTTTGTTGGGTTTAAAAAGCTGAACTCGTCTCCCTCCTTGTTTCTGAGCCTCCCTCTTCCTGTGACCTTTCCAGCCAACACGACCCTGACTGATGGAAACAGATTTCCAACATTCACCCCGCTGACACACACACACACACACACACACACACACACACACAGCTGCTCCTTTGTTCTCAGTGAAAAGCAGGAAATTTCGACCTTTTTGATTTTTGACTACCATGAGAACCTCTCTCTCCTCGTTAGTGTCGTGTTTTTCTTTCGTGCTTCTCGTTCATCACGCCGTTTCTTTGGGGTGAAAAAATGCCTGAAACTACTTTTCCTGTATAAAAATCTTAGAAATATGAGACATGGATAAAATTAAGTTGATAGAATTCATTCTGGAATGAGACGATAAAATTATCATTGCAAGATTTTGTTGCCTGGTCCTTCTTCTCATAATAACTGCTCATATAAATGGCTCAAAGTGTGACGCCCCCTACAGGCTGTGGCCACAATAATAAAGATAACATGCTGCAGATGTGTGTACAAATCAGTGGGATTTTAATGTTTTTGTATGAGGAATAAATCAGCTTTTTAAGTGACGTTTTCACAGTGAAGGTTTTGAAGGCGTCTCAATTCATGGAACACCAGTTATTAACCCACACACACACACACACACACACACACACTGAGTCTGGTTTAATGACCATGACTGCTGTCTGTTCTGCAGTCACTTCCTGTTTGTGTCTGATTGATGGTCCAAACTCTTCCTCCTGCTGTTGTCACACTTTCAGTTTAAACACCACAGAAGAAGAACTGATTTCAGGCAGGCAGACGAGTGATGAACATCTGAAGGTGACTTTAGGATGAAGGAGAGGAGGAGGAGGAGGAGGAGAGGTTTAATTTTTCATTTCCAGGAGATTTAATATGAGAGCAGGGATGAAGACGAGGAGGAGGAGGAGAGATGAGAATCAGTGATGGATGATTGGTGTTGCTGACCAGAACAGGCGCTCAGTGAGAGAGAGCAGCTGGAAGCCAGCGAGTCCAGTTTGAACAAACTGGTTTGAATCATTCATGCAGATCTTAAACGTTGGGATTTCTGGGAAATATTCAGCTTTAAATAAGCAGAGCGTCATTAGCTGTGAGCTCAGCACTCCTCACAGGAAGAGTTCAGGTTTTAGAAATCAAACTGTAATTTAATGAGTGGCTTTAAATGATAAAAATAAAAACAATTCATCTGGATTAGAGGAAAACATCCAGAAGAAACTGTTAGATGCTGCGAGCATGTAAGCAAAAGGTCAGTACGTTAACACAGCAGCCTGCAGTGCAGCATGTAACCCACAGAGGGCGCCACCTTCAAACGTGGACCCCGTGTGAGCTGAAAAAAGAGAAGAACATGTTTCCTGTTCCAGCTAACGCTATTAGAAATAAAACCAACTCATTCAAAGTGGAAGTGATGAAAACTGATCGGCTTTAAAATGCTGAACATTTCCAAACTGCTAAACCAGCGGCTGCAGAGCTGAAACTCCAACCCGAGACACGAGGACACTCCCAGTGCATGCTGGGAAGTCTGCTGCCTCTGTGGCAAACTCAGTGTGAGGCACTGAATGAGCTTCTGTGAGGACAGCTCACAGCGGAGTATTCATGGAAGAAGGTTTTAGGCTTTTCTTTACTCCAGTGCGTGAGCTCCTTTTCTTCTGGCTGTGGTAACTTTGGCCTCACAGTAAGTCCCAAGAAAACTGAAGTTCCCCATCGGTCCAATGCAGTCCTGTTCTGACCCTACATCACTGTGCATGGCGAAACTCTGACTAACTCCAAGAAGTGTGTGTACTTGGGCAGCACTATCAATGATTTGGTCAGATCTCCGAGGCCAGCGCTGACCCTCCTTTAGCTCCATTTTTGGTCTCCTCCAGCAGCTTGGTTAAAATCCCGCCTCTGCGTTCCAGCTCATCTCTGACTGATGAAGATGATGAAGACTTAGCGTTAGACGACGGAAAGCTCCGTGAAGCTGGAACCTCAGAAACCCAGAAAGAGAAGTGAAAGCACTAAAACGTCTCGGAGAGCCGAGCAGAGCGTGAAAATCTGAGGTGGAAAGAGAAGGACGTCAAATATTGATGGCATATTTTTCTAAAAGCCTCGACAAACACCACACACACTTTAATGGATGTTAACACACACACAGACACACAGAAAGGTTTTATTTCATGACCGATGCTCAGCTCCGTCTGTGCGTTTCTCTAAACTAGGATTTCAACTTTCCAGTGGATTCCTGTCTTCATAGCTCCGTCCTCCTCCTCCTGGTTCGGCTCCAGTCCAGGGATAGGTCCGGTTTCAGCGTGCAGGTTTTCCTCTTTCACAGTCAGATTTGGACTTTCTGCCTCATTTGATTAGATTTATCACCAGCTTTTCTCAGGGATCAGCGCTGATACCTGAGCTTTTTACCTTCCTCAGCTTTAAACGTATCGATCGCTGCAGACTGCCGGCCGCTCCTCCATCGGATGTCTCAGAAAAGCTCTGAAGATGTTATTGATTCATTGTGAGACCCCCACCCAGCTGGAATCTACAGGACACAGTGTTTGCATCCACAGCTCATCACACCTTCATTTCTCTTTATGAGTTTAAAGATCTTATTAGCATAAACTACAGTCAAACTGCTGCTCATACACATTTCACTGGAAGGTCCAAATGAGTCTGTGGTTACACGGCTCTCAGGTGCATCATGGGAAATGCAGGATTGTTGGGGTTCTGCAGTTTGTACTTACAGAACATAAAACACTGAATCAGTAAGAAGGAAACTGAATGTTTGATGTAAATATTATATGACAACATATATTTTTAAATGATTCTGTAAATGAATGAAGGAAGAGTGATACCTCTGTGTGTGCCTCCTTATCTCAGGACACATTCACGCCTATGTTAATAATAATAAAGGAAGGAGAGAGAATACAAAGTGACTCCTGCTTGTGTCACTGTTGTGTAAAACATGTTTACATCTGAAGCTCGTGCTGATGTTGGGTTTGTTCACAGCAGACGGCGAACGCAGGACGAATAAAGTTTGATTGAATCCCGTCTTAGATGTGTCAGAGTGGAGATCACAGGAGGACGCTCACAGCAGCGCCGACTCTGAAGGGAGCACGAAGAGTTTGTCGGACCGATTGGCGATGAAGACGAGGGCATGAAGCAGAATGAGAAATGATGAAGGGCTGTTTATCTGCCACCACACTGAGTCGCCTCACTGAGCTCTAAGTCCTAAAGCTTGTATGATGGACACACTCATCCATTATTAAACACACACACACACACACACACACACACACACACACACACACACACACACACACACACACACACACACACACACACACACACACACACACACACGCATGCACGCACGCTGCTGCTTCATAATTCATTGGCAGTAAAATGAATAAATAAAAGTGAGTTGAAGAAAGAGACGCGTGTCATCACAGCAAACGCTGAGTGTGTCACAAACACACAAACACTCTGTGAGCTGCCAATCACACACACATGCACACGCGCACACGCACACACACACACACACACTTTAACATATCTTTTGTTTCTCCGTACGAGTTCCTCTCAGAGGAACGTTTGTTTTAGTCTGCTGACATCCCAGAGGGGTAGAGGTTATCACACAGACTGGCACGATCAGTTTGTTCTGTCATCAGGAACATACTGAGGAACCCAAAAACCCTCACAGAAACCTGCTGTGAGAACCGTACCAATGACCTAAAAAATCTCATCAGGGCTAGAACTTAATAAGGTCCTGAGCAACCTCACCAAGGGCCCAGAGAACCTTATCAGGGATCACTTCTCTCTCAGACTGCTGGCTTACTTGTGGTTCCTAGGATACTTAAGAGTAGAATGGGAGGCAGAGCCTTCAGCTTTCAGGCGCCTCTTCTGTGGAACCAGCTTCCAGCTTGGATTCGGGAGACAGACACCCTCTCTATTTTTAAGATTAGGCTTAAAACTTTCCTTTATGATAAAGCTTATAGTTAGGGCTGGATCAGGTGACCCTGAACCCTCCCTTAGTTATGCTGCTATAGGCCTAGGCTGCTGGGGGGTTCACATAATGCACTGTTTCTCATTCACCTTATTTACTTTGTTTATACTCCACTCTGCATTTAATCATTAATTGATATTAATCTCTGGCTCTCTTCCACAGCATGTCTTTCTCTCCCCTCAGCCCAACCGGTCGCGGCAGATGACCCCCCCTCCCTGAGCCTGGTTCTGCTGGAGGTTTCTTCCTGTTAAAAGGGAGTTTTTCCTTCCCACTGTCACCAAGTGCTGCTCATAGGGGGTCATTTTGACTGTTGGGTTTTCTCTGTATTATTGTAGGGTCTTTACCCACAATACAAAGCGCCTTGAGGCGACAGTTTGTTGTGATTTGGCGCTATATAAATAAATTTGAATTGAATTGAATTGAATTGAATTGAATAAAGAACCATGTGGCCATAAAAATCTATAAACGAGCCAAAGAACCTCATCAAGGACCAACAGACCTCATGCAGAACCATTACATCCTCACCAAGGGCCACTAGAGCGTTCTTAACGACCATCAGAACCTCATCAAGGATTAAAAACCTAATCAGGGACCCCTGTCAAGGGTAATTAGAACCTCAGCAAAGACCATCAGAACTTCACCAAAACCACCAGACTGTCATCGAGGACAATTACAAGCTCCCCAGTGACCCAAACAAAATCAGCGAGGACCATTAGAGCTTAAAAACTCTTAGAACTTCACTGTGGAGTATGGTTTTCACCATTCCTCCTGGCACAAGGGGCTCCCAGTCTGTGGAATTCTCCACATCCATACAGGAGACGTGTGGATAACAGCCTGTAAAAACACGGCATTAAAGCAGAACCTGCTCCTCACTTTTAGAGCTCAGCGTGACAGGACTCAGAGGCTGGGGGTTATGGAGGCTGTAATATGGGGGCTCTACAGACAGACGTGTTTATGGGAACACGACAGCAGCTGTGTGCAGCAGCAGGTCTGAGACGCTGGCGTGTTGAAACCTGACGCGCGTGTTCACATAGCGTCACCTCTGAAATGACTGACATGAAGTCTGCAGCACGGCTGAAAACACTGAAAAAGGCTGGACGTACAAACATGGCTGCAAAACATGGACAAACAGACGTGTGTCACACACACCTCTGTATCACATCTGTATCACACACACCTCTGTGTCACCTCTGTGTCACACACACCTCTGTATAAAATCTGTATCACACACCTCTGTGTCACACACACCTCTGTATCACCTCTGTATCACACACCTCTGTGTCACATCTGTGTCACACACACCTCTGTATCACATCTGTGTCACACACATCTGTGTCACCTCTGTGTCACACACCTCTGTGTCACATCTGTGTCACACACACCTCTGTGTCACACACACCTCTGTGTCACATCTGTGTCACACACCTCTGTATCACATCTGTATCACACACCTCTGTGTCACATCTGTGTCACACACACACCTCTGTGTCACATCTGTGTCACACACACACCTCTGTATCACATCTGTGTCACACACATCTGTATGAAACATACATGTCACAAATATCAGCGTCAAACGCGTCTACATCACACGTCTGTATCTGCACTGATTCATCATCTGATTGTTCATATAAAAACATTTTTTCATGTTAAACCTTGTTTAGTGTTTTTATTTCTTGAAGTAAATTGTGAATATTTAATCAGTGAGGAAGATTTTGCATATTTGAATCTCCTCTTTCTGTTCAGCTCAGATTAATTTGATCATCGTGAAAAAAAAATCATTTTTTTGGCTTAAATTTTAAACATTTTTTAAAAACTGTAAATCCAAGTGGCTGCTGATGCTCTTTGTTTATAAATGAAGTTTATCTTTAAAATGAAGAACTGTATGTTGCCTGAAAGTATTAATATGCTGCCATCCTAGTAAAATAAATATAATCATACTGTATAATACTATACTGAAAACACTGTTAGGTTATATTCTCTCAGTACATTAAAACTCAAAGACAAGTATCTCAATAAAAGCAGATCAAATCTACCACTAATAATAATAAAAATAACAAATGGAAATGAGTGGAACAAGCAAACAATCCACAGATGGAGTAAAAACTGCAGCAGCACTAAAAATGCTGCACCTGTGTAATTAGCAAGCTAATTGCTAATTACATCCAGTTTGTTGTTTGCACACACACACACACACACACCTGCAGCACTGTGTGTGTGTGCATGCATGTGTGTGTGTGTTCATACAGAAGATTAAACGCTAGCATGGTGTGTACACTATAGCCATTAAGAGCTAATGAGTGTGGCGCTAACAAAGCTGGCTGTCTTAATGACCTCACCGTTAACCATTAGCCACCTGATGAGCTCAGCGCTAACGCAGCTTAGCATGCCACACTAATGACTCAGCCATTAACCTCCTAATGAGAGCAGTGTGAGTGGAGCCACATTGTTAGCTGCTAGCTGCTAGCAATCAGTCGAGGGACATTACAAAACAAAACCGAGTTTAATGACATGAAATGACCCTCATCACTAATTGGCTGCAGGGCTGGACCATGTGACCTCACTGTCACTCACCTGCACACTTGGTCCTGGCTCTGAGTGGTGGTCCGGGGCTTCCTGTGCCTCCATCCAAGGGCCTGGTGAGGAGCACACTGATCTCGTACTCTGTGTCGGGGTCCAGGTGTCCAATCTTGTGAGTAGGCTTATCGACGGGCGTGGTGTCGATCAGCATGCCTGCCATTGTACGGTACTCCACCTGAAAGCAAAGATGATGTTACAGTTAGAATCCCTCACAGGTCCCACACAGAAAATCTTATTCCTAGACTACAAGAGCCTCATCTGCCCACTAAATCCAAATGTGACACCACTAGAACCTCACCTGAGTCCTCACTAACCTCCTCATGGACCACTGTAACCTCTTCTGAGACCACTACAGTATCATCTGAGATCATTAAACCCTTATCTGAGCCAAAAGAATCTCACCTGAGACAATGAAAACCTCATCTAAAATCCTCTCTGAGCTCTGCTGAGACCACTTGAAAACTCACCAGTCCATTAAACCCTCATATGAGATCATTAAACCCTTGTCACAGACCACTCCTCATGAACCACTAAAACTTCATTTAAGACCACTCGAACCTCCTCATGGAGCACTAGACTCATCTGAAATCACTCTAATCTCCTCATGAACTAGTAGAACATCCTTACATATGCATGGTGATGTCTGCATTAAAAGTCTAAGCCCTAGTCACATAAAGGGATGATTATTTAGCCTACTGGGATTAGTGCACATAAGTGGACAATTATTATGGATTAGAGCATGACATAGGCATTAAAGGTACTGCACTGCAGTGGTTTGAATCATATTTATCTCATAGACTCCAATTTGTTCATGTAAATGGGGAGTCTTCTTCACACACTAAGGTTAATTATGGAGTTCCACAGGGTTCTGTGCTAGGACCAATTTTATTTACATTATACATGCTCCCCCTAGGCAGTATTATTAGAAAGCATTGCATCAATTTTCATTGTTATGCAGATGATACTCAGCTTTACCTATCAATGAAGCCAGATGACACACATCAATTAATTAAACTGCAGAAATGTCTTAAAGACATTAAGGCCTGGATGACCTCTAATTTCCTGCTTCTAAATTCAGATAAGTTATGCTGCTATAGGCCTAGGCTGCTGGGGGGTTCCCATAATGCACTGTTTCTTTTCATTCACCTTATTTACTCTGTTTATACTCCACTCTGTATTTAATCATTAATTGTTATTAATCTCTGCCCCCCCCCCCCCCTCCCCCCCCCCCTCAGCAGATGACCCCCCCTCCCTGAGCCTGGTTCTGCTGGAGGTTTCTTCCTGTTAAAGAGAGTTTTTCCTTCCCACTGTCACCAAGTGCTGCTCATAGGGGGTCGTTTAGACTGTTGGGTTTTCTCTGTATTGTAAGGGTCTTTATCTACAATATAAAGCACCTAGAGGGAACCATTGTGATTTGGTGCTATGTAAATAAAACTGAATTGAATATGACCTGAACAAGTTAAAAAAAAAACTCATAACAGCTGTTTGGAGCTAAATTATCTTTTAATATAAACCCGTTAAAGGGACCTGCAGGCTAACACGCTGACAGAATATGCTACATTTGCTAATGTCATGTTTGCAGCCATGTGATGAATCATCAGTCACCTCTCTCTCAATGATTGGTCCGTCCCCATTGATCGAGTTGGCGTTGAGTTGTATCCACAGGTAGGTGGCACCGACTGCTGTCAGCTGAGGAGGGGCAATCGGCACGGGGGGCTCTGAGGGACAAAAAAACCTAGATCAGTCTTACAAGAACACCCACACATAATAACACACACGCGCGTGCACGCTCTCTTCGGGGTTTCACTGAACCCTTAACGAGGGAGGAAGGTGTTAACGAGATAATTAATATTCGTGACCTTCGGCGAATCACAGCAGACCTGGATTCTATTACCCAGAATCCCCAGTGGTGCTGCTCTACTTCCTCCTGACCCACTTCACCCCCCCCCCCCGCCCCCCCCCAACAAAAACACGCACACACACCAAGTAGGATGAAACGATGTGTTTATCATGTTCACATTAATACCTGTGCGCCTGTGTGTGTGAACACACACACACAGAGATCAGGGAACACCCACACATATTAACACACACACACAAACACACACACACACACACACACACAGTCTGAGTGACAGTTCAATCAGAGGTTTAGCCGCCAGGGATTGTGGGGATATGTGTCAGGTCATGTGACCAACAAACACCTCCTCACCTGTCACAGTGCACGTTTGAAGACAAATAACACACACGCACTCATACACACTCACACACACTCTTAATCCTGGTATTGATCAGCTCGACTGAAACTGATATCACTCAGATCTGCTTCCTCCTCACATCTCAAGACACAAACTGAAATCTATGGAAACCACTCATGAAAAAAAATATGGCAAGACCTCCTTACAGTATGTGCATACCTCGATATGAGTTTATATACTAAGATAGTCCCGCTGACTCAGCTGTCACCTGAATTAACAAGGTCTGCGCCAGATGTTGGAGAACCAGGACATACTGATGATAAATGGGCTACTGGAACAAGGTTACAGCACAGCTGGACAAGCGATGAGGATCAGTAAGTGTTGGAACGCTACTACACATGTAATCCTAGTGAATGGGGTTAAATGAAGAGGATGTGGGACCTGTGGATTTTTCAACACCCAACATCTGGACTGACATTGAAACAATTCGTAGCTCAGTGTCCATACATCTGCAAAAAGCAACTGCTATCACAGCTAGAGACTGACAAGGTACAACACAAATACTACATCAAGGGGGAGCCAGGACGTCGGGCCAGGGGGGAGATATCATCATCCCCACACTCCAAGATGGGGCACCAAGCCCCAATAATTGGTATTTGTCTCTGGTGTAAGAGGTATACCAGAGACAAAGAAGCCATGAGAATACACTAGAGGAGCTAATGGATAAGACACACCCAGAGTAGCTGACTGAAGGCCAGATGGTCCTGATTCCCAAGGATCCCGAGAAGGGACCGGTCCCATCCGACTACGGGCCAATAACCTGCCTCAGCACAACATGGAAACTCCTCTCAGGCATCAGAACAGCTAAGATGAGCAGGCATGTGGCACAATACATGAGCGGGGCCCAGAAAGGATTTGGCAGAGACCAGGGGAGCAAAATTCTCTGGTATACCTGTGGCTGGAGCTGACCACCTCGAACACCACCTGCCACACAAACATGCACAGGCTGCTCAGATAAAGCAGTCACTCAAGACTGTAAGACCAGACTGACCAACCTGTGCACCGCCTGGATTGACTACAAGAAAGCCTATGACTCGATGCCGCATACATGGATCCTGGAATGCCTAGAACTGTACAACAACAACAGGACCCTCAGAGCCTTCATCAAGAACATCAGAACAACACTAGAGGCCAACTTAAAGCCAATCACACAAGTCACCATCAAGTGTGGGATCTACCAAGGAGATGCTCTGTCCCCTCTACCCTCGTCCCCTCAACCAGATCATCAATAAGACTGGCTATGGACACCGACTACAGAATGGAGCAAACATCACCAACCTGGAAATCCAGAGGTCAAAATGGGACACGCCCCCAAAGGTGGTAGAGAATGACCGAGCTAAGATCCTGTGAGACTTCCAGATACAGACAGACAAACTTGTGATGGCTAACCAACCGGACATCGTACTGGTGGACAAACAGAGGGAGAAGGTCGTAGTGACAGATACTATACCAAGTACCAATACCAAGTGATGGCAACACAAGGAGCAGTGACCCCCCCCCAAACTGGGAGAATGGCAGATTCCAGGAACAACATCCGAAGAGCGCAGTCCTGGGAACAGCTAAGATACCGCACAGGACATTCAAACTCCCAGGCCTCTGGTAGCGGACCCGAGCTTGGAGGACAAAGACCGCCCACAGGGCATGTATTATTATTATTATCATTATTAATATGATGATGATGATGATAGCATAGATGTTTTTTTTTTTAAGGTTTACAGTGGCTGATTTTCACAGTGGTTACATAGACGATAACCCCTGTAGTGTCATCGTAAAAAATAACTTTAGCCACACAAAGAAAACAATCTCCTGGTAACACAAATGAATATTTGGCACCAGTCTGCAGTGTGCCATTAACAGGCTGATCTGCCCTTCAGGTTCATGTAAAATAATTTTTTGTTGCAGTTGTTTTTAATCAGCATTTGGCCCATTAGCATTAATGAGTCAAACAATCTCCAACTGGACCAATTCCCACAAACTTTGTAGCACAAATGATTCTGTTTCCAGGTAAAACCACCTGTTAGCTCAGAGCAGCTCGTTATCGTTGCCTCACCTGGATCCCTGTGCCTGTAAGGGGGCGGAGCTGCCTGAGCCCCACCCACAGTAACAGTTGTGAGCAGAAATGAAGTGAAATGAGATTGTGTGAAAGCAGCAGACACAGCTGCTCTCTGTTCTTCATCCTCCATCTGTCTTCACGCTCCTGAAGGCAGCACATTGCTCCTCCCAGCTGTTGATGCAGTGCTAG
Organism: Archocentrus centrarchus; assembly: GCF_007364275.1. Lineage (NCBI taxonomy): Eukaryota > Metazoa > Chordata > Actinopteri > Cichliformes > Cichlidae > Archocentrus > Archocentrus centrarchus. The sequence continues at coordinate 1,737,356 of NC_044365.1, read as the reverse complement.
TTAGCATTACCCAGCATGCTCTGCAGTGGGCTCTGTTTATAAATGTGCAGTTATTGTCTATCATAATGTTTGAAGAGCGCCATCTGTGGGTTATTAATCGGTGTCTCATTGTTTTTCCATCATAGAGTAAGAATTAAGAGGAGTGTGCTCCACAGCGCCTCTGGTGGCAAAAATAAAACATTTAAAGACTGAAAAGTGGTGTTTGAGCCCCCACGGCACTAATGCACACACTGATGTTAGATTTAAGGGAAATACAGAACTAATGAACCCATAAAAGCCAATCAGAGATCAATCGAAACCATCAGAGGCTGCCAATGGATCACACTGAACAATCTGCTGCATTTTCCTTCTTAAGACTGAAAGAGACTTTTAAACATAAAATCATAGAATTAACGTGCATATATGTACTCATGTTGGTTTTAAATATGATCACTTCCCCAATGAGCACTACGAGGCCCAGATATGATTCGGGGGGGTTCCCCTCAGATCCTGGAGACCTGCGGTTACTGGGAGCAGCAGGGGTCACCCTGAGCTGAAGGGTAAACGCCATCAGGAGGTTTTAATCTAACAGGGAGAGAACCTCCCCACTCCGTGTTCCTCCCAACACTTTGGCGTGACGGGAGGAAAACACCCAGGGTTCTCTTCAGCAGATGAAAGCGACGCTTCAGAGGCACCTGACAGCTCTGTCGCACCGAACACGCCGCGTTTAACGAGTTATCGTTAACACGCCGCGGGGCCCGTGTGTGCGTTTGCAGCTGGGTTAGGGCGCTAACGCTCTGACAGGCAGCAGCAGGAAGAGGAGGCTTTTACTTTGGAGTGATTCATCTTCACAGAAACACTCTGACAAAACGCCGCTGATTCTCCCTTTTTAAAATGGCAAACTGACTTTCTAATGAGGCTCTCCTCTAACCCCACAACACACACCACAACAAAACACACACACTGCAACGCACACTGCAACAAACACAGTCACAGAACAGTAATGAGGAGAGGAGCTTTAATAAAACTCTTCCTCGTTTGACGACGGAGTCATTAAAATAAAGATATGACAAACTGCAGCTTTGATCTAAGGCGAGCTGTGGGGGGGGGCACACACAGACAGGTGAGGAGAGGGAGACAGGTGTCGCCTGTAAGATTCATTTCTAATAAACAAATGATCACCATATTGTTCCAAATACTAAAATCAGTTTTTACAGTTTGGAAAATCAAAACCTTTTTCATAAACAACCTGATAATGTTGGAGCTGAGAGACGTCTGTGAGCGCTAAACTGACCAATAACTCAGAAACAGTGCTGTGAAAAACTCCAGCCCATCATCCAGCAGAGCCTCCGTCAGCACCAGGAAGTGGAAGTTAACGGTTTCCTGTGTGGCTCACGGTCCACTCAGTGACTGACCACACAGATCCTCCGCCCACCTCCAACGTGCCAACAGCTGGCCTGAGGTGTTCGGTTTCCTCCAGATGTGCTGTGGAGCATCAAACATGCCCTCTTTGTTCAGATGCAGCTCTGCAAACCTAAGCCGTGCTGCCATGACCTTTAACCTTTAACGTGATAACTGAGGCCTGTCGAGTCTGAGATGGAGCGCTCGGTTTTTTGTTTTGGAGTGAATCTGCTGGGACAGTGTTGGGTTAGGACACCTGATGGCTCCAGACCTTCTGCTGTTTTGGAGGCTCTGATCAGTTAATCTGCGTATGTGATCAGGATGTGACTGCACAGCGTGAACCAAATGATCGATGCAACAAAAATAAGGGTCATCAGCAGCCAGTGAGAGGTCAGCACTAACGTTTGACTGTGAGTTCAGCGTAGGAGGACACGCCCACGCCTCGTTCTGATTTGGCGATGCAGCGGTAGCGTCCAGAGTCTCCCTTGGTCGTGTTCTCCACATCGAAGCTCGCCACGTACCGCCGGAAGTTCGACGGTTTGGTTTCCCGTACCACGGCCTGCCGGCCACCCATACCCTGCCAAGAAGAAACACACAACCTGAACTCACTTCATTGCACGGACAGCACACAGCCTGTGGTGCTCGCTGTGTGCGACGCTCATATCGATTACACGTACTGATGGATCACCTGCAGGTACAGCAGCAGATTGCTCTGCGGACGTCCGTTGACGGTGCACTGAAACGTCGCCGTCTGTCCTGCATTCACCTCCACGCCTTTGATGTGCAGGAAGTGAGGTGTGCTCACTGAGGACATGGACAGAAACAACACAGGTTAGAGGTCACACACTGATGACATCACCTGACTGATCTCGCTGCAGTAACACTGAACCTTTTCCCTGATCTCTTGAGCCAAAGAGCAAAAATTTCCCTGATCCAATCAGAAAATAGATGCTAGAGGATGCAGGTCTGTGTGTGTGTGTGTGTGTGTGTGTGTGTGTGTGTGTGTGTGTGTGTGTGTGTGTGTGTGTGTGTGTGTGTGTGTGTGTGTGTGTGTGTGTGTGTGTGTGTGTGTCTGTGAGAGTTTTCAATCAGTTTATTGGACAGTATTGACGTAAAAAAAACAGGCAGGAAGAAAAAGTTCAGGTCAAGGATGTTTACTTTTTACATAAAAGACACACACACACACACACACACACACACACACACACACACACACACACACACACACACACACACACACACACAGGGCACCCTCTGTGTGTGTGTTGTGTTTCATATAACAAAACAACATCAAAAATGCGAGTCTTCAGTTGCGCAAGTAGATAAACAGACGGATGGATCAAAGTCCATGCTAATCAATTTATATTTTAATGAGCTCCCCTGCCTCCACACACTCACACACACACACACACACACACACACACACACACACACACACACAGTGACCTTGATTCTACAATGCCAGCTCAACTTTTAACATTGTTATCCAATTAAGTAGCCAAACCTCGTTAACCAATTAGGAGCCTGTTCTACAAGGGGGCGGTGCCTTTCTGTGTGTCTGTGTGTGTGTATACTTACTGCACTGGTGTCCCTGCAGTGTGATGTCCTTGATGGCCAGAATGCCTCTGTGTCCGGTGCTGACCGCCTCGAACACCACCTGCCACACAGACACACACAGACCGCTCAGACCTGAAACCTTTACGGTTTTAAAGGCTCCGTGTTCTCACTTTAATCCCACGTTACACTGTCAGTGCTTCAAAACCTGATCTGAATGATGTCAGGAGGAAGTAGTCAGAGCTTTGGCCCAGGCTGGGACATCTGATTGAAATCGAGGCAGGTCCTGGATCTGAGCGTCATCTGTGCAGATGAGCTGGCCTGTTCTCCAGTCCTGCTGCTTTAAATATGTTTGCCATTCCTTAAAATATTGACTGGCACATTTTAGGTGTCATTTTGGGACAGTTTCAGAATCATTACATGAAACATGTAATGAAAAGAGCATGCCAAAGGAAACTTTATGAAAACATTCTGCTTTTCCAGATCAGACATCTGGTCAAAGAAAAAGATTGCTACCGTAACTTAGTAGCAATCAGGCTGAAGAAGAATTTTAATAGTAAGTGCAGAGTACTTGTTTGTCACAGTCACTTAAACTCTAAAAATGAGAGAAATTTGACCAAATTAAAGTGAAATAACTGATCATGTTTTTCTCCAGGGGTCGGGGTTAGACGGTGTCTTGCTTTTCTCTCTAATTGTCTATTAAAAAAATAAACTTCTAAGCATCATAAATCTCTGATCTAGCGTGACATCAGACACTGGTTCAGTTTCTCCATCAGCCAGTTTGATGAATTCACCTTCAATCCTCTGCAGATAAAAGCATGTGCAGATGTTTTTCATCTGAGGTTCAGGTAAAAAATAAAGATGGGCCCAGCAGGGAGCCCTGAGGATCACCATCAACATGACTTAATGAACGCTCTCTCAGATGTTCTCCAGACAGGACATCAGCCCTCTATCTTTGATGCACCCTGTGTGTGTGTGTGTGTGCGTGTGTCACCACAGAAGAGCCTCACTTCCTGCTGGTGCCCAGTAACAGGAAGTTCTCCTCCCTCACTATCTCTCTCAGATCTGACTCCTCTTCCCTCCATTCCTGTTCCTGTCACTCACTTCCTGATTATTTCTTTACGTCCTTCCCCCCCCCCCATTAAGTCTGTCACTAATGAGCTGGATGTGGTGTTGCCATGGTGATGCAGCTAATTAGTGATGCCTGCTGTGATGATTGGATGGCTGTTCACAGCCAACAACACCTGCACATGTGTGTGTATTACAGCGTGTGTATTACAGCGTGTGTATTACAGCATGTGTATTACAGCATGTGTATTACAGCGTGTGTGTCACAGACGCTGTGATTGGCTGTATTTCAATCTGTTTCTTTCCTTCTGTGGTGAAAAGAAGGCTCAGCTGCAGGTTCAAGTGTGTGTGTGTGTGTGTGTGTGTGTGTGTGTGTGTGTGTGTGTGTGTGGCCCCCTGCTGTTGGAGTTGATGGCATATCGATTGGTGTGCTAACCTGCAGACCACTGTGTTTGTCTGTCAGAGCGGTGACTCAGACAGATGTTGGACAGATGCAGCTGCAGTGACCTCTCCTATCATCCCGATTGGGGCTTTCTGCCAGAGGCGGCATTAAAAACACCTCCTTAACACTCTGTTGGTCCTCTTCATGCTGCCAGAGACTCTGACCTGATGTGATGTCTGACTGCAGGACTTTGGTTCTGGGGTCTCAGTGGTTCTCAGTGCTTCAGGCTTGGTCTGTGGTTCTTTGTTGTGATCTTCCAGCTGTTCCTGAGCAGCAGTTTTGTGGTGTGGTAGCGGGGTACTTGTCTTACTTGTCCTGTTAATGTTAAGGTGGGCTTTATATTTCAAAGTAACATCATCAGGCCCACTGTTTCACAGCAGCCATATTATTGGTCAGATAAGTGCATCATAAATGCTCCAAAAGGCTCCAACAGCACAAACACAGTCCACAGGTCCAGCTCAGGGACTGCAGTTAGCTGAGGTGAAGCTAGCAGACAGCTAGCAGCTACAGCCGCCTGTGTCACCATCCACCTGTCAGTCAAAGAGGCCGCACCCCTAATAATGAACACTTTAGGCCTTAATACATATTTGTAGACAAACAATGACAAATAAAGTGCCAAAGTAATAGCCCCAGAGACTGGTGGTGCTTATGCACCCATTCTACTGGAACCAAAGTGAAACCAAAGAGCAGAAACCCTCTGAGAAACAGAGGTTTCCCCATGTTCTCCCCCACACCTGATCAGCCCCTGCAGCCTGCTGAAGGGATGAACTGTGGCTACGCTTATCCCAGAAAAGACAAACACATATATGTGTTTGTAGGCCAAACAGGAGTGGGGACTGATGCAGCACTCTTTCCAAAGTAGTTAAAGTAACCAGTGCAGCCAATAAAACAGCTTGTGTTGTATTCCAAAAACATTGGCCACTAAAGATAAGGTAAAAAGGGAAGCCTGGTGAGCTTCATCTGCAGACGCGTCTCGACATTAGCAAACAGTTGGTGAGTTATAGAAACATCCTCCCCTCCCCCGTACAGCTGTTATGAAAGGGGAAATTATCCACAGAGACCAAAGCAGTTTCTGTATCAGCTGGAAACATGTTTATTTCTGCTGGAAAGGTTTAACACGGGAGTCTGTGGGGACTGACTCACTGAGGAGCTCATGGAGGCAGACCCCTGAGCCCGGAGGTTACTTCCTGTTAAAAGGGAGTTCTCCTCTCCCACTGTCACCAGCAACATGATATATATAATTAGACCTGAGATTCGTGCAGGCGGAAAATCATCAAGAGTGAGTTCATGTGTCTGTCTTTGTTTACAGCTGTGTGATTTTAATAAGAGAGCAGAAAGAGTGAGATGGCGATGTGTCTGATGGATGACGGATCATCTGATTGATAATCAAAGCAACAGGAAAACAAATCACAACAAATCAACTATAAATGTTCAGACACACACACCTGAAAAACAAAATCATTTCTAAAATGTTAGAAAATAAGAGGAACAGACTGCAACGTGGAGTTTCTCGATGGGAGGAAGGGATGTTTTTTGGCACAAGAAGGTTCCCATGGTGAGGAAAACTCACTTCCTGCTGCTGCTCTACACCGAGTGTGTGCTTGTGTGTGTGTGTTGAACCAATTAGCTGCAGCCCTCGTGTGGTTTGGAGATGGCAGAGCTTTTAAAGCCACATAAAAGAGCTTTCAATATGGATCAACCACCTCCGGAGCGAGTGTGTGCAGGTTCATCTGTTTCTGTGAGGACCACTGCACCTCGCAGGCCACGTGAGGACCTTCAGTCTGGTCTTTGGGAGGGACCTTCACTGTGCAACCGCCCGGGCTCGGCGGTAGACATACCAGCATGAGTGTGACCTTATCTTACTCTAACACTTTCTAGCCAATCAGATGGGAAGTTTAATGCCATCTGGTATCACCTGATTTTACTCAGGTGGCACCTGTCAACAGTAAAAGTGTGTGTTTGTGTTAGGGTGCGTTACCTGGTAGTGATTGGGCCAGAAGGTGGACACAGCAAGCTCCACCCCTTTCCAGATGTGGTAGGCAGGGCCTGATGAGTTAAAGACGGGAATTCCCAAAGGACTGCTGTTCTCTGTAGGAAATCAAAACAAAGTGATCACCTGAAAGCTCCGCCCACAGTGACAAGCTGTGCGTCGCAGCATCTCAGCGTACCTTTGATGTAGATGTTGAGTGTGGCAGGCGTGGCGCCCTCGCGGCCTCCTGCCTGGTAAAACAGGAAGCTGAGGCAGTGCGTGTCATTCTCTCTGAGCGGCGGCAGCAGCAGCTGAGCGCGCTGACCACCATAACGACCGGATGTGTTCACAAACAGGAAGGAGGAGCCTGCAGACAGGAAGTTACATCTCATTACTAACCAGGCAAAATACAAAAATCTTTTAGTGTCCATGAGGGCTGGGGTTTGCTCTGAAAAAGCTGAACACATCTGAACCGAAAATGTGTGAGAAATTCAATTTGGTGAAAAGAATGTTGAGGATTAACTGTCAAAGTAAAATTGAGAATTTCAGCTCATGGATTCTGATTATTAAAGCCAACAGTCAGACAGCAACAGCCGCCAAAATAAAAGCATGTGTGAGGTCACCAGATGGAGAAACAGACTCCCAAATGAAAAGAAATACAGATGAAAAGACAGGAAATCATCACTGACGAGAGGAGATAAGAAAATAAAAGGCACTCGTTAGTGTATTAAAACAGAAAATCCATAATTCATCGGCCTGTGTGTGTGTGTGAGAGTGTGTGTGTGTGTGTACAAATGGCTCTTTTGTCGACAGTGGAACTCTATAATTGGAAGACTTCAGAATAAAAGTGTGGCATTCGCTTTAATGCACCCTCTTCCCCTGTGTGTGTGTGTGTGTGTATGTGTGTGTGTGTGTGTGTGTGTATGCTCATTAGTGTGTGTTCACGTCTCTGTGTCACGACTGCAGCTGTCAATCATCTGAGCTCGGTGCTTTCCCTTCATGTCTGTTTCTGCAAAGTTTCTATGAAATTTAAATCACTCGTCTTACAGTGTGTGTGTGTGAGTGTGAGTATGTGTGTGCATGGGTTGAAGGGCGTCTCCATGGCAACAGCAGTGCAGTGCTCCTTCAATCAGCTGTCAGTTATGTTGGATCTGTTAAATGTCGCCATCACTTCGTCTGCTGATCAGTTTTTAATAAATTGATCGATCGTTTTCTCTACAAACTCGTTTACCCACGGCAGAGCCTTCACGTTTCCTTTTATTATTTGTGACAAACAAAAAATCAAATTGAAAAAGAATGACTGAATGATTCTGTGTTTAAAGCAGCTGCTAATGAAGCCGACAGAAGTTTAATGACTGATTAAGTTTCTGTGTTCAGTATGAATAAAGTTATTTCTCAGTGAAGCATCACCCGAAAGATGAAGCTAACACTAAAGCAACAGAACCTGCAGTTCCTCTGCAGTCCAGCAGAGGCGCCACACTGAGTCAGTCCATGTCCAAGCTTTCCAGCAGAATAAACATGTTTACAGAAACTGCTTTTTTTTGGGGGGGGGGGGTCTGTAACTCGGATGTTTAAGTAAAGTTTGATCTTTAGGGGCGTGGCCTCTCTGACTGACAGGTGTATGGTGACACTGCCTGCTAGGCTTCACCTCAGCTAACTGGAGTCCCTGAACTGGACCTGTTTGTGCTGTTGGAGCCTTTTGGAGCATTTTAATGTAATTATCTGACCAATAATATGGCTGCTGTGGCTTCATTGGACTAACAGACCATCCAAGAAGGCGGAGCTCCAATTTGCTGAGTGGGATCAGCAGGTATGTGTGTGGTGCCCCTATACTCCAAGATAGCTGAAACCTTCTCTCATCACTTCTTTATTTGTACGACAGTATTCTGGTTATTGTGTTTACAGCTGGGGTTACATTTGAATTTGTTGTATAATGAGCTGGTTTAAAAAGTTTACTTCTACAGCAGGTTCATGAGGGCTTGGTTCATGTTTGGCTCCTCCCACCGGAGCTCTGAGGAAACACCTGATGCCATGGAAAACATCACACAGCTCAAACTGCTGTTGAACTCTACAACACAATCAGCTCATTTGTGTAAAGCAGATTCAGGTGCTGATTGGCTGTTTGGGGGCAGGATGATCTGATCGTGTGTTTCTGCTGACATTTGGACGTTTCACACATAAGTTTGAGGGCAGAGCGCGGACTCTGCAGCTTCCACTGAGGTTTATGAGGTTGTGAGCACAAGAAAATCAGGCGTTCATGTTTGATCCAAATCATGTGTTCCACCTTTAAAAGTGTTTCCTTCACAAAGCTGATCGACCTTCACACTCACGCAAAAAAAACGTCAAACAGTGATTTCCTCCTGGAGCTGTTTAATCTGAGAGCAGACTTTTGTTTGATTTCATTTCCTGGTTACGAGTGTGTTTTAATGTGTGTGCGCGTGTCAGCGGATCAATGGACCTTGAGGAGAATCGATTAGAAAAACAAGAGGTTTAATCATGGCAGGAAGAGGAGGAGAGATAAATGAGAGCGAGGACAATACAGACTGATGACGAGAGAGTGAGAACAAAAGCTGTGATGAGTTTATTCTGAAATCAGTCGCTTGTGCGTCTGCTGCTGATTAACGTTTGTTTCACGCTCACGTCTCGTTGCATGTTTAGCAGGACACAAAACAGCTGACTGAACATTTATCTGCAGCCAATCAGAAGATCGATGCAAGGCTTCAACTCCGTTTCTCAGGAAAAACATCAAAGCCGGTTTTTCTTTGGCAGGGAACACAACATGCTTGGACTGGTTTCAGTTTTTGATGTTTCACAGATTTAAATGATTCTTTGGTCATTTTTGCTGTTTCTGTTCATCAGATTTCATTTTTAAAACTGTGAACATCTCACCAAGGCCACAGCCATAACTGCCACAGCACTGCCACCACCAGAATAAAATAAAATAAAATAGCAAAAAAACTATAGACATATACATAAGCACTATATACATAAATATATATATCAATGTCAATACACACATTTACATATACACACACATCAAAAACACTATATACAGATATCAAAATATTATATACATTTGTAGCCGGTAAGGTACACAGCATACACAGTATGCATTATATGGGTGAGTGTAATAAATAAATAATGAGAAACAATGAGAATCATAAGGAATCGAATCGATGAGTGATATCGATAATGGAATCGGAATCGCTAAATTCTTATCAGTTGCCATCCCTAATTAACACCATCACTGCCACCACCACCATCACAGTCATCACCACCAGCACCAGCATTATCACTGCCACCATCACCGTTCTGCAGCTTCAGCACGAGAAACATCATTTGTTACTGTAAGGATCAAACCCTTTAGTAAACACTGTTAATTGACATTGTTTGTCAGCTGTAAATAACTAAAGGTTAATTCACCACCAGCATAAGTATCTCAGGGTCTTATTGAGGAGTGAGGGGAGTGAGAGGTTGACAGATGGATTGGGGTCGTGGCTTTGCAGTGATGCAGGATCCTGGACCCCTAATGAACACAGTTTACATCCTGGGCATGTCCTATCGGGGGAGGCCCTGGAGCAGAACCAGGACACCGGAAAGACTATATCTCTTGGCTGGCTGGGAACACCTTGGTGTTCTCCCAGACGAGCTAGTGGAGGTGGCTGAGAAGGAGGAGGTCTGATCTTCTCTGCTTAGGCTGCTGCCCCTGCGACCCTGTCCCAAATGAGTGGAAGATAAATAGATAGATGGATGGATGGATGATGGTTAGTGCTGCCTAACATGATTACTGTGTTGCATCATGTTCACACTGATGCTCTGCTGTTGTCTTGTGCTATAAATCAGGTGCAGCCTTTGATCCACAGCGGTGTCTGTTTTCCACACAGACCGTCTCCGTGCTTCATTCTCTGAGCTCCAGCCAGGATGGATATAAAGTGTTTTTTGGAATAAATAAAAAAGGTAATGGTTTCTGAAGGTTGACCTGTGGATGGAGGTCATTAATGCTTTTCTGCAGCTCTTCGTCTCCCAGGGTCTCTCACCCGCTTCCAAAAACACAGCAGCCCCCCCACTCTTTCATTAATTCATTGTTTTTCACTGAACAGATTTTTTTTTCCCAGCAGCCATCCTTCCTGTTGTCCTTCGGCATTGTAGCCCAGCAAAGAATCGATTTAAGGCAGGTTTTCAGTTTATCACGCCAGCGCCCTCTAGTGTTGTATTGATGATGAAATCATAGCAGGAAACCCGTGTGTGGGAGGAGCTCGGGGTGGATGTTTAGTGTGAAGTCAAATCTCCAAACTATCACTGAACCGTCACAGATCACCAAGCATCAGAGCATCTGAAGATGTTCGGATGGGAATCCTTTAATCTTAAAGATCACAGAAAGGAGCAAGTGGGATCCACGGACGATGATTCATGTTCCTGCTGTGATGGCGACATCTCCGTTTCTGTGATTCAGTAATTTGATGTGCTTCTCTGTGAAATAATGCCAGGAGTCTGTTCTTTATGTCGCCAACAAAACGTGATGTTAGTTTGTGTTTTTAGCTGCTCCACAGCTTTCACCGTGCTCGCACTCAGTGCTGTCTGAGCCTCAAACCCACAAAGTCAGAACCGTGGAAATGCCCTGAAACGGTCCGATCAGTCTGCTGCTGTCAGACTCTTTAATCCTGAAGATCTGCTCGCAGGTCTCTTTAAACACCTGCACTCGAAGGCAAACAATGAGGCACTGATATTTGGACGTGTCTGTGCGGCACTGAAATGTTTTGCTTTGTTTCTCAGGATCATCCCGACCCATTTGGTCACACTTCTGTGTGTGTGTGTGTGTGTGTGTGTGTGTGTGTGTGTGTGCAAACACACGTGCTGTGTGTGCCTGCTGTTTCCTTAGTAACTGAGGCATGCTGCAGAGCAAACAGCAGCGTGTGATTCAGCAGAGAAACACTTCAGGTATGAACTCTGAGGGGCCCGCCTCAGGGTCTGATCCTGGTTTACTTCACACTGGCTCTGTTTATGTGAGATACGAGGACCTCTGAAACACCCAAACACCTTCTCTGAAGCAGGACCTCAGAACCTCGATGACCTCTGACCTTTGAAACCTCCTGCAGGAGTCCTCCAGACGGTCTAAATTCAGGTTTCATTCAGTGTGATGTAACGTCCTGCTGTGCTGTTACTGATGCTCGTTAGCACAGAGAACAGTTACAGCTTATTATACTGTCCTCCTGCTAACCAATGAGCTAACACCAAACAAACCAATCAGAGTTGCTCTTTTCTGGGAAGGTACACGTTAGGCTACAGCATGAATGTAACACAGTGCCATAAATCACACTTCATATTTATCACAGCGACGACTTTGCACGCTGTGGTAAAACATCAACCTACAAACCACCAACCAATGAAATGATCCAAACATATCGACCTCTCCAAGTGCATGACAGACCCACAACTTTAAACCAGAACCATCCTCACTCCTGTGCAGGTCGAACAGATTCTTCGGTTCTTTCTGGCTCAGGTCCAATCCTACAGTCTCACAAAGCAAAAAATATCACTCCAATTATTGCAGTGAAGATATTTGATTGACAGCTTATTAGCACCGTCCACATGCACAGATTCAGGCTGCAGCCCTTTTTAAACCCATTCCTGTTTATGAAGGTCTGGATTCCCTCATTTGTTGCACAGTGAACAAATTATGCCCAATAACAGAAAATCATTCCTAACACAATCATCCTTCAGCACGCTGATGGTGAGCGTGCACCTTCAGTAGATGTGGGGAGGTGGTTAACACTGCTGCCTCACAGCAAGAAGGTGCTGGGTTTGAATCCCTCATCTGGCTGGGGCCTTTCTGTGTTTGCATGTTCTCCCTGTGTGTGCAACCTGTACAGAGTGTACCCCGCCTCTTATGCTGTGGCAGCTGGGACAGGCTCCTCCCCTCCCCACAACTGTGAACCTTGAAGAAGATGGATGGATGGCTGGATGGATGTGGAAAAGAGGGGCAGCTGAGAGTGGAATGAGGGGGATCTTTGGGGGATCTTGGTGGGTTGTGTGTCACAGAGACTCTTCACTGTTTAAGACTGGAAAACATGACTGTGTGTACAACTTCACCCTCACAAAGACATAAAAAGGGAACACAAATCAGTAGATGAGTACTTTGACTTTGACTCTTTAGCTCATGAAGATCAACAAAGGCTTTCGCACTCCTGGAGAGGAGGAGCTCTTCTGGTCATTAATGAAACACGCTTCTCCATAACTGATTCATCCGCTTTACTGTCAATCAATATCAGATCATTCAGCTTCATCTCGAGGTCCTGAATATAGCTGTGGATCAGTAAATGAACTTCAGACAGGTCTTCATCATGATCGTGCTTTTCAAAGACACCTGAACGCCTCTACAGAGACACACGTCTGCCTGCCTTTCTTTGAATCATCCAATCAGAGCAGAAGCAGGAAGACAGACAAACACACACAGCTCGCGTTCGTGTCCTGGCGTCGCTCCCGCTCGTTAACCTCCCGCCCCTCTTTCACCTGTGGGCCAATCACAGATGACCCCTGCCATCTGTAAACCAATCACATCACACCCAGCTCACACACGCGCCCAGATGGAGGGGGTAATTCTATTACCCGAGCTGTATTGAGACGTGAGGAGAGGCAGCTGCAGTGTATTTACTCACTCGCGCGCACACACACGCACACACACAGCAGCAGGAAGTGTGTGTGTGTGTGTGTTTCCTGCTCTCAGAGGTTTATTTCAGGCTGTGACTCCATGTTAAACTTTCTGAAAGCATCCACACAAATGTAAAAACTGAACACCAGTCCAACAGGTCTGAGGAGCAATCCCACATTTATTTAAACTGGCCAATGGGGAGCTCGTGTGTCAGCATGACCTCGCCTCTGATTGGCTGGATTTCAGCCGCAGTCACTCCGTGTGTTTAAACTCCCTGAATGAGGCTTTAATTGGTTTTGGCAGGACGCTGATAGTGGCTTTATACGAACTACACACACACACACACACACACACACACACACACACTCAGAGTCATGTTCAAAGAGTGAATCTCCTGCATGCTGACACGCTGATAAACCCTTTAACACACTAATTAACCCAAACACACACACATATACACAATAAACAGACAAAAATACAGAAACACATACGGGTGCACACACATGCACATGCACGTGTACACACACACACAGACGCACACCCAGACTTTTCTTTTATTTATCTGCCAAACAGTCCAAACTTTAAACTCTCTCCTCTCCCTCCCTCACCTTTAAACACTGTTTACCTGCAGCTGTGTGTGTGTGTGTGTGTGTGTAATCTCTTTTTAAATTCACTTTAAAGCCACAAACTCTGTGTGTGTGTGTGTGTGTGTGTGTGTTGTTTACAACGGCTTGTTTTTTTTAACACACATGCTCAGAGAGAGAAAAGTGGTTTTGACCTCCAGGTCTCTTTGACACAGAAAGGCATTGTGGGAGTTATCACACAACAGACAGACCGAGTGTGTGTGTGTGTTGTGTATATATTTGCCTTCGAGCCTCACTGTGTGTGTGTTTGCTGTGTACAGCTGGCAGTGAGCTGATAACAGCCCTATTAGAAATATTAATATACCCTGAACCCCACAGAGACACACACACTCACCAAAGGCATCTCTCGGTCTGTGTGTGTGTGTCTGTGTGTGTGTCTGTATGTGTGTGTGTGTGTGTATGTTCCCCCTGGTCATTCCTGATTGGAGCAAATCAATTACAGCCTGAGAGCGAGGCATTTCATTGGCCTACAGCTGTGACTGACAGGCACGCATCTTGGAAAACCGTCCAAAAACCACAAAAACTAAACAACAGTCAGAGAACCTTCCAGAACCAGAAACAGACCCAACATGCAACACCACCTGAGAACCTGAGAAGAACCGAAGTGAACCAGAGCAGCAGAACAAGCTGCAGCTTCTGATCAGACTCTTGAAATGCCTCGGTCCACAATAACACACAAAGCAAGTCACAGCCTTCACTTCCTGCTTGGTTCCAGCACCTCTGGCAGCCTGACGTCTTCCTGGCAATTAATATAATAATAATAATAATAATAATAATAATAATAATTTACCTCTGTGCTGCACACAGATGCTGCAGTAGTTTGGTTTGGACCCTAAAATGTTTTTGCAGCACAGAAAGGGGAACGTGTTCTCCCACGTTTGTGCGCTTCAGCTTCCTGTCCACACGAGGACCCGCCCACACTCAGACGTAAAGGATCAGCTCGGAAACTCAAACCCATTTGTAAGTGGTTCTCTGGTTCATTGGAACGGGCACGAGTGCGGCACCGCGTCAGTTGAAACATGGTATCAGAGGGCTGCCCTCCCTGACCCTGGTCCTCCTGGAGGTCTCTTCCTGTTAAAGGGAGATGGTCACTGGGTCTCACTCTCTAATATCGTAGGTACTAATAAACTTAGAGTCCTTCAGTCAGGCTGGAAGGAGAGTGCCAGACATTTCAGATTTCTCTGGAGCTCGGCAGGTTTCACGCTCTGACTGTGGTTCCCCCCCTCCCATCTGCACCGATGTAAGCTACACCTCAGGGCTCGGTATTGTTGTCGTGCTGTGTCGTGTTTTTGGCTTCAGTATCAGGCTTATTTTTTCAAGGAATGTGTTGCATTGGTCACTGAGAAAAATGGGAAGGATGAGTTTATGTAAATCAAACTTGGACTACATGACCTCAGGACCCCAGGGGGCACTGCAGCCCTGGAAACATGTCCTGATATTCATCATGGTTTGGCCTGTCACCATTGGCTGCAAGTCTGACCGGACTAAGTAAAGGTGGTGTAGAAATGGGCAGCGTTAACTGAACTGACACAACGAGCCCTGAAGACTCTTTGTAAAGACTGCTATTTATGAACATCTGGTTTTCAACTTCACAACACCAAAGACAAACCTCAGGACCATCTTCCAGTGCCTCAACAGCTTTCCCTCCAAACTCATAATTATTGTCCTGCTGGCTCACTGCTGCCAGCTGCATCAGCCGCTCTGGAAGCAGAGCTAAATATACCCGTGATGTCATGGCGTTAGCAGCATCTGATCTGGTCTGGACTCATTTATTTTTAGCTGACCAGACGACCGACTTTAAGCTCTCCTGACTCGCTAAAAGATCAACAAAGCTGCTGTCCAGGATCGGGTTAAAAGATCTAAAAAATTCAGATGGGACGGGCTGACGAGGAGGGGATGATGCCTAACGCAGTCGCTCGGCTGTGGACTGAAATCTGCAGCAACAAACTGCTAACGAGTCAGGAAGTCAAAGAAACAAATCAGAGCGAGAAAAATCCTCAGTCCAGAGGCTGAAACACTGGGAGTGTGTGTGTGTGTGTGTGTGTGTGTGTGTGTGTGTGTGTGTGTGTGTGTGTGTGAGTGCAGCAGTAAAGGGTATTAGAGAAGATTACTGTTGTTCACACTGACAGCAGAGAGAGCGGCTGCTACACGGCTCAGATTAGATTGAACTTGTACCATTTATAAGAACATTAAATGGAGCCTGCAATCACTGGTCAATCAATGCCTTGCTGCAGCTCAGTGTGTGCGTGTGTGTGTGTCTGCAGCATTAAACCTGATGGGTCTCAGTGGAGAACACCGCCTGTATGGGGCTTTTTTCTCCCACTGAGAACACATTTAAAGTTTTAAAGTAAAGGTGGTGGAGGCTCGTCAGGGCGCAGCGCGTGAATGTGGTGCAGTGACACTGATACTCCGCAGCCTCACAGACAGCTGCTGAAATCTATCTGCCTCCACAGGCTGCGTTGGGACTGCTGCACATGCTCAGTTTGTGCCTGTTTCTGTAGGTGCTCAAAGAAGAAAATCACTTCCTGTTGCTGCTGCTTGGCCTGATTTTGTTCAGTTTAATAGCTGAGGAACACATTTGTACAGTTTCCTTTATTAATCATTATGATGATGATGATGATGATGATGTAGAAACTCCCTTCCAAAAGAGGTGGGTGTGGCCTGTACTTAATTGAAAGAAATCCAGATGAGATATGAGCTGGTGAAACTGGGAAATCTGATCACTGTGAGTTTGTTGCAGCAATGTGTTTGAATAAAGTTTTTCCAGCTACGTGTCGCCATCTTCTTTAACTCTGGTGACGTCGGAGCTCAGTGGCTCCTTCAAGGTGTTTCTGGTTCCATGGAGCTCCGGGTGTTTCAGTTGGTGATGGTCTGGACTGTACGCAGGCCGGTTATGGAGCCGTGCTGCTGGAATACGAGCTCAGGGTGGGCTGTTCATCGTCTGCTGGAATCAAAACGACCTGCCCTGAAACAGGGATGGCAGCAGATGGTGCTCCTAAACCTGGAGATATGCTTCAGCATTAATGGGGCCTTCACAGATGTCCAAGCTGCTGCTTTGAGCTGAGCTGAAAACAAGCTGGATGGTCCCTCTCCTCTGTGGCCTGGAGAACGCAGCATCCATGATCTCCAAACAGCTTCTGATTGGACAGAGTTCCATCGTCAGTGAGTGCTCAGAGACGGCGGCTTCGGAGGTGATCCGAGGCCCTCTGCTGTAGAGGGTCTGTTAGATTTAAAGCCCTGTCTCACCCTGCTCACTGGTCCACACATCAGCTGGGAGGAAATCGAACCATGGAGGAGGGTGTGTGTGTGTCTGTGTGTGTGTGTTTCCACTGGGAGAGAAGCTGTTTGCTCTCTGATTGCTTAGATTGGCTGCAATTAGTCACACACACACAGAAACACACAAAAAGGCCTCTTTTATTGGAAAAGAGTGAAGGTGACAAACTCTCCTCTCACTTCCTCCTCCTCCTCCTCCTCCTCCTCCATAACTCACATTAAACAGGACAGTAACCACCTCCTCTCTGTGTGTCCTCGCTCAGCCTGTCTCTCACGTGATTGGCTCTGTGATTTAAGAGTGCTGCATTCTCATTCGTCAGCAGCGTAACCTCTGTGAGCATGTGACAAACGGTGGCGCTCTCACACACACACACACACCCTTAGAGCGAGTGTTATCTGTGCAGCTCATAGTGAACATTCGCTCTCTGTCCATAACTCACACACTGATTCACACTCTCGCTCACACACACACACACACACACACACACACACACACACACACACACACACACACACACACACACACACACACACACACACACACACACACACACAGTGGCAGGTCAATAGTAGATAACACAAAGGCTGCAGCAGTTTTTCCCTCAGTGCTGCTTTCAGGTGCAAACAGCTGCAGCGCTGCATTTAAGGACCTGTTCAATAGTTCATTACAGAGAGAACACTCAGTCTCCATTCATGGCCGTCTTCCTCAGCTGCTCAGGATCAAAGGAGAAATTATGATCACACCTGGCATTAACCTGCCTGACTGTGTTACAGGTGTGTAATATCAACAGCTATCAGAGTGAAGCTGGGCGCAGCTTCTCAGTTCATCTTTGTTTCATCATGAGGTCCACAGATTTCACAGCCCTCTGCAGGCTCTTTTAGATGGTCAAGTCTAATCTGGCCTTCTTGTTCTTGAGTGTAACCAGAGGTTTGCACCTTGTTGTGTTTCCATTCATGACGGCGTCTTTGACAGCAGCACGTTTGCCTCCCAGAGAGTCTTCTTGACTTGCTTTGATGTTCCACTCACGTGTCTTTGGAGTTCATATTGAGCGTTTCAGTAGAAAGCTAAAGTGGAGGATCACGTCACAGATTTCTGCACTTGGAATCGACTCCAGATCTTTTATCTGCTTCATTTGTCATGAAATAATGAAGAAACATCACCTGACCACAGAACTCTTTATCAGTCAGCTGGTTAATTACTTCTGAGCCTCTGAAAATGTGGGACTGTGTATAAAACCGGCTGTAATCCCTAAACAGCTAACGCAGTGGAGCCCAGACTGCAGGTATGAAGTTAATTTCAGGAACTGGAGGACTCCTGGACACCTCCATATTCAGGAGAAGTTAGTGGGTGTGAGAACATGTCACACAGGATCCAGGCCAGGAAAGAAAAACATCTTATCCAATGAGACAAGATTTATTCTCCAAGAGGACAGACGAGGGCAGAGATCTGCTCACGTTCTCTTCTGGGTCTGGAAAAAACCTTCTTACAGAACCTCTGTGCACATCCTAGAACACATGGATACAACATGCCCCATTCACCCATTCATACAAGCACTTTTTCTACACTTTCTATCCAACATTCACACATTCACACTCCAATGAGCAACTTGGGGTTCAGTTTCTTGCCCAAGGACACCTTGGAGGGGCCAGGAATTGAACCACTGACCTTCAGAGTAGTAGATGACCTGCTCTAACCTCCTGAGCCATTCATGAAGGATATCATGAAATAAAAAAAAATCAAACTATGGCTTAACCGGTCTACATGCTGTCCAGGAGAGTGAATTTGTCTTCAGTCCTTTTGGGCTAGTTTTAGTAAAAGTTCATGGTTTGGGTTATGAGCGCCACCTCATCTTCTATACACTATAGTACCAAAAGTATTCCCTCTCCATCCAGATCACTGAATCCAGGTGTTCCAGTCACCTCCACAGGTGTATAAACCAGCACCTCGGCATGCAGACTGCTTCTACAAACATCAGTGAAAGAATGGGTCGCTCTCAGGAGCTCAGTGAATCCCAGCGTGGTACCGTGATAGGATGATACCTGTGCAACAAGTCCAGTCACTGCTAAATATTCCACAGTCAGCTGTTAGTGGGATTATAACAAAGTGGAAGCGTCTGCAGAGTCAGTCACTACAGACCTCCAACCTTCATGTGACCTTCAGATCAGCTCAAGAACAGTGAGTAGAGAGCTTTATGTTTGGTGGAGGGGGGGTTGTGGTGTGGGGGTGTTTTTCAGGAGTTGGGCTCGGCCCCTTAGTTCCAGTGAAAGGAACTCTTAATGCTTCAGCATACCAAGACATTTGGGACAATTTGATGCTCTGTGGGATCAGTTTGGGGATGGCCCCTTCCTGTTCCAACATGACTGCACACCAGTGCACAAAGCAGCTCCATAAAGACATGGATGAGCCAGTTTGGTGTGGAAGAACATGACTGGCCTGCACAGAGTCCTGACCTCAGCCTGATAGAACACCTTTGGGATGGATTAGAAGGGAGACTGTGAGCCAGGCCTTCTCTCCAACATCAGTGTCTGACCTCACAGATGTGCTTCTGGAAGAATGGTCAGAAATTCCCATAAACACTCCTAAACCTGTGGAAAGTCTTCCACAGGTTTAGGAGTGAAGGCAGATGAACGAATACTTTTGGCAGTATAGTGTATGATTGGTCGCCTGAAAGGAAACAATAGCAGAATAAAGATCACAAATGTATTTGTGCCACAGCACAAACATTTCAGGAGAAAATGTTCTCAAACTATGATTTTTAGGAGCCAGAGAAACAGAAATGTTCAGAAAGGTTCCCAGAGGAACACCTGAGGAGGAGCACGCTCCTGATGGTGTGTTCAGGTGCTTAAAACTCAGAAGATGGTACCTGCAGGGATCCAGGGGCTGCTGGCCTGGCGGTCTCGAGTGTCTCCCTGCTCCCAGTCAAAGTCGTCTTCTTTGGACTGGACCAGCGTGCAGTCAGGAGACTGACCAGACAGACAGGCTGAAAGAGAAAGACAGACAGGTGCTCAGTTACTTTAAGTGAATCCAGACAGCATTACTGAGTATCTGCAGAATACGACCTGTTCCTGAACCCTTCAGTACCAAAACTTACAGCTGTGGTGAAAGTTTCCATCCCCTCATCATGGGTATGCATGTCATTGTAATTTAGGGTTTTTATTGATTTCTTCCTATCTGGTTAAATGTCTCTTAGTAAGTTGCACCTCGACCAGAGACTTTTGGTAGCCTCAACAAGCTTCTGGCATAATTGTGGGTGGATATTTGACCACTCTTCAACTGTACCTGTAATTATTTTATCTCCATCACACAAACTCTGACCGCTGATCAACCCAAAGAGTTTAACCAGCCTCTCAGGCACAGAAAGGGTCTGTACAATTAATGAGACTTACTGCTTAATATGATCACATGACCCATTACACAATGTTTACAGAACCTGATCATTACAATCAGTTCACAGTTTCTTCTTTAGTGATTTGCATTAGGTGTCATATTTCTCTCACTTTATTTGGAACTATGAAGAATTAATATTTTGACCTTTTTCATGAATTGTGTGCTTTATAAACCAAAGAAACATTGGAAAAGTCTCTGAGGTCTTCCTCCCATCAGGCCCCAAAGGACACTGGCTTTAGTCTGTTGTTTCAATCAATCAATCCATCAATCCATCCATCTATCCATCCATCCATCCATCCTCTTCCACTTATCTGGAGCCAGGTCACGGGGCCAGCAACCTAAGCAGAGAAGCCCAGACCTCCATCTTCACAGCCACCTCCACCAGCTTATCTGGGGGGACACTGAGGAATTCCCAGGCAAGCCAAGAGATATAATCTCTCCAGCGTGTCCTAGGTCTGCCCCGGGGCCTCCTCCTGGTAGGAAATGCCCAGGAGGCATCCTAGTCAGATGCTCGAACCACCTCAACTGGCTCCTTTCGGAGGAGCAGTGGCTCTACTTTAAGCTCTTCCCAAATGGCTGCACTCCTCACCCTATCTCTAAGCGAGAGCCCATCCACCCTTCAGAAGAAACTCATTTGTGCCGCTTGTATTCACGATCCTATTCTACCCAAAGCTCGTGACCATAGGTGAGGGTAGGGATGTAGATCGACCAGTAAATTGACAGCTTCGCTTTCACACTCAGCTCCCTCTTCACCACGGCAGACTGGTGCAGCGTCCGCATCACTGCAGAAGCAACCCCGATCCATCTGTCAGTCTCCCGCTCCCTTCTCCCATCACTCATGAACAAGACCCTGAGATACTGGAACTCCTCCACCTGGAGCAGCAACTCATCTCTGACCCAAAGTGTGCACTCCACCATTTTCCGGTTGAGGACCATGACCTCAAACTTAGAGGTGCTGATTCTCATGCCAGCTGCTTCACACTCGGCTGTGAATCATTCCACTGCGAGCTGGAGGCCACCCCCTGATGAAGCCAACAGGACCGCATCATCTGCAAAGAGCAGAGATGAAATTCTGAGGCTACCAAGGAAGAAGCCTTCCACCTCTTGGCAATGCCTAGAAATTCTGTCCATAAAAATTATGAAGAGAACCAATGACAAAGGGCAGCCCTGGCGAAGTCCGATGCCCACAAGAAACGAGTCCGACTTACGGCTGGCAATACGGACCAAGCGCTTTCTGCGGTTGTACAGGGACTGAATGGCCCACAACAACACGTCTGAATGGCCTGTCCAGCATCCTCCCCCGCCACCTGATCCAACTCACCACCGGGTGGCGATCAGTTCACAGCTCAGCTCCTCGTTTACAAAATTGCTCATCGACCTGTGACCTAGGTTGTCCTGGTGCCATGTCCGTTTATGGACATCCTTATGTTCCAAGATGGTGTTTGTTATGGGCAAACTGTGGTTTGCACAAAAGACTAATAAAACTACATTCAGATTCAGATCAGGCAGGCTGTTCCACCCATTCACGCCCCTCCAGGTCTCATTATCATTGCTGAACTGAGTGTTGAAATATCTCAGTAGGATGATGGCATCACCGGATGGAGCATCCTCAAGCACCCTGCTCAGCGACTCCAAGAAGGCCCACCCCAGCACGCCGTCTCTCACCGAGGGCAACTCCAGACTAAACTCCAGACTGGAACAGATTCCAGCCACACTCCAGGAGACTGGTTGCAGAGCCCAGGCCGTGCATTGATGTAAGCCTGACAATATCTTGCTGGTATCTCTCAACCTCCCGCACTCATTAGCCGGGTATTGAGCCACCAGGGCCTCCGCCCTTGGCTGCCACCAAACACACATTGCACTCAACCCCTACGACGCCTCCTGCGTGTGGTGGGCCTACAGGAGGGCGGACCCATGTCTGGTGCCGGGCAACACAGGTTACGGCCCGGCCACCAAACACTCTCCTTCGAGCTCCCTCCCCAGGCCTGCCTCCAGGGTGGGACCCCAGTAACCCTATCCTATCATAAGGGTCATTGGAATCACTGTGTGGCTCCTCACTCAGGACCAACAGAGCTCCTGGGACACACCAACCCCTACCACATGCTAAGGTGGCGATTCATGGAGGACTACTTACACATAAAGTCAACCGTTAAAATGTTTCATCAGGTCTAAAGACTCTCCTGCATCTGACCTACTGCATGGATTCTGTGCTACTACATTGTTAACAGGATGTTTTTATTTATAGACTTAAATAATAATCATTTATTATTTTCTCCTATTATTTTTTCATGTTGCTGGTTTTTCACTTTCAGATCATATTATCAGCCCCATATACTTTTGTATAGCAGAAAACTGGTTTGGCAGATAGTAAAAGTCCTACATGTAACTGCTCACAACAAGGATGATGTATTATTGAGGAACTGAGTCACAGGTTTCTCAAGTGTGTTTTTTAGTGCCATTTGGTTCCATTATTTTGAAGAGGCAACAGACATTTGTACCTCCGATGTCTCAGAACAGATCAGCTTCATTTACTGAAGTACAAGACAAAGAAGTGAAAAACATCCTCAGAGCGAAACAGGAAAATATGGACCCTCGATCAATAATCTGCTGTTAAAACAGTGTATTAATCATCTCATTGATTAATCGGATAATTTTTGCAGCCATTTTGACCGTTAAAGTCGCACTTCGACCTTGTTTCTCATTTGTCAGCAGAGAGCAGCTTGTAAACATATAATGTTCTTCAGAGTGAGACAGTTCCAGTTCATTACCATTTCCCAGCATCCTCCCTGCTGGCACGCACACACACACACACACGAATAATAGATGTAAACCTCCTCCTTCCTCTGTGACTCAAAGACATCTAAATCCCTCCATTCATGCCCTCACACACACACACACACACACACACACACACACAGAGTTGGTGTGTGTGTGTAAATACATTTTGTGGCATCAGGGGCTTTGACGCCTCGTCAGCCTCTTCAGTGTAATGAGTGTGTGTGTGTGTGTGTGTGTGTGTGTGTGTATGTGTGTGAGGAGCTGTCATCTGAAAGCACTGACATTAAATAGCTGGAAGGCTCATTTTCTTTCTTTGTAACAGAAGGCACATTAAACACACACACACACACACACACACAGACACACTCGTCCCGTTGGGCAGTGTTAGCTCATCAACAGATACCAGACACAATCTGTTTAATCTGCTTCTATGAATGTGCATCTATATAACAAACTCAACACACACACACACACACACACACACACACACACACACACACACACACAGAGTCAGCTCTCTCTCTCCCACAGGAAAACACACAGAAAAGCAATCTCAGCCTCTCGATCGCCCAACACTGCAGAGTTGTGTGCGTGTGTGAAACCTGACTCTGCATGGCGATAAAACAACACATGTAACCTTGGTTTTTATGTTTCATGCCCACAGTCTGCTCCTTCCCCAGTCACATTTTTATTCAGTACCAGAGCAGCTTTGCATGATTCACAGTGCAGCACCAGATCATCATCTGCCTGAAACAAGCTGTTTCAGCTTCTCCTTCTATAAGGAAACTTTTGTCTGATTGGCTGCCCCTCTCCTGGCTTCCACAGAAGCTGGGGCTTTTCAGTTCCTCTTCCTGCTGCTGTGAGGAGCGTCTGAAGACAAAATGTAAACCAGCTAACAAATGCTCCTTGAGTGAAAACTTTGATTAATTCTTTGAGCCTTTGATTGATTGAGTCTGATCCTGAATCTGATCTTAAGAAAGAGACAGGACAAAAGTATCCTAGGTCTTTGAGATAAGATGGTGCCTGATTATTCAGACCTTGTAGGTGAGGAGAAGGATTTTAAATTCTATTCTAGATTTAACAGGGAGCCAATGAAGAGAAGCCAATATGGGAGAAATATGCTCTCTCTTTCTAGTCCCTGTCAGTACTCTAGCTGCAGCATTTTGGATCAGCTGAAGGCTTTTCAGGGAGCTTTTAGGACAGCCTGATAATAATGAATTACAATAGTCCAGCATAGAAGTAATAAATGCATGAATGAGCTTTTCAGCATCACTCTGAGAAAGGATGTTTCTAATTTTAGAAATATTGCACAAATGCAAAAAAGCGGTCCTACATATTTGTTTAATATGTGCATTGAAGGACATATCCTGGTCAAAAATGACTCCAAGATTTCTCACAGTGTTACTGGAGGCCAAAGTAATGCCATCCAGAGTAAGTATCTGGTTAGACACCATGTTTCTAAGATTTGTGGGGCCGAGAACAAGAACTTCAGTTTTATCTGAATTTAGAAGCAGGAAATTAGAGGTCATCCAGGCCTTTATGTCTTTAAGACATTCCTGCAGTTTAACTAATTGATGTGTGTCATCTGGCTTCATTGATAGGTAAAGCTGAGTATCATCTGCATAACAATGAAAATTGATGCAGTGCTTTCTAATAATACTGCCTAAGGGAAGCATGTATAATGTAAATAGAACTGGTCCTAGCACAGAACCCTGTGGAACTCCATAATTAACCTTAGTGTGTGAAGAAGACTCCCCATTTACATGAACAAATTGGAGTCTATGAGATAAATATGACTCAAACCACTGCAGTGCAGTACCTTTAATACCTATAGTATGCTCTAATCTCTGTAATAAAATGTTATGGTCAACAGCATCAAAGCTGCACTGAGGTCCAACAGGACAAGAACAGAGATGAGTCCACTGTCATCACTGAAGATCATTTGTAACCTTCACTAATGCTGTTTCTGTACTGTGATGAATTCTGAAACCTGACTGAAACTCTTCAAATAAACCGTTCCTCTGCAGATGATCAGTTAGCTGTTTTACAACTACTCTTTCAAGAATCTTTGAGAGAAAAGGAAGGTTGGAGATTGGCCTATAATTAGCTAAGACTATCTCTTCATCCTCCCCCGTGTGGGCTCAGTAAGTTGTTGTCACCTCATTTTATTTTTGTGTAATATCTGACATATATGAATGTTTGTAGGAATTTGAGTGGAGTCTGCAGTCAGTTCTGAGCTGGACTTTGACTTTTGCTAAGGTTCAAAAATGGATGGATGGATGTCAGCGGTGCATCAGACCACAAACAAACACTCTGTACTCATGTCCTCCTCTCAGCAATGGTGCCGTTAGCTGATGCTTGAAGTTGATGAACACAACACTTTGCAAACAAATGCTTATAGTATATATGCACATGTTCTGTGTATGCTTGCAGCATACTGTTGAATTGAAAGGTTGCTGCTGTTTTTCTTGATAGCCCACTGGAGTCTTAGTTGTATTTGCTGCATTTTCAATACATTGTGTAATATGTATATTTTATATGGCTGCTTAAACATTTTGGCCTGCATCTTTCACTGCAGTGTGTTTGCAGGGGCAGACGGGACAAAGCAAAGAGTGTCTTGAGTTTGTCAAGCTTAGGGAGAGCAACGGAGAGCCGGCACAGCAACGCAGTGTAAAACAGAGCAGGTGTGAGACTGAGGCGGCTGTAGGTCAATGATGCTTCCACAGGCTCACCTACAGAGACCTGCTGAGCTGTTGTTCACTGCAGGCCTTCTCTGTCATCTTTGTTAGAGCTGAACTGAACCACGAGCTTTAAGGGAAGAACAGAAACACACTGCAGCAAAGGGAAAGGCTGATTTAACTCATAACACAGCCGCTCTGATACAGTACACGGTTATCACGACAGTAATACTATCCAATCAGCTTTTTGCCTGCCTGACAGTCACTCAGACTCAGACGGCCTCTGATGTCGCTCTCACGTCTCCACGTGTGGATGTAAAGCAGCTGTCGGTGTCTGCAGTCAGACGCTCGCCGTCCTCCTGTCTGTGCGTCCTGCTCCGTTTGTTCGCCCTCGTCTCATCACAGCAAAACAAAGCTGAGAGTTTCAGAGGGAGCAGGCTGCTGTCGGGCATTCTTCTTCTTCGCCTCGACTCGCCTCGACAGGAAATGAGACAAACACACACACACCTCCAGGGATGTTCCTCACACACACACACACACACACACACACACACACACACACACACACACACACACACACACACAAAAAGTGTGGAATGTGATGGAATGACTGTGTGTGTGTGTGTGTGTGTGTGTGTGTGTGTGTGTGTGTGTGTGTGTGTGTGTGTGTAGAGTGATGACAGGAAGCAGAAAAGACACCCTGAGGACACACACACACACACACACACTGCTCTCTGTGTGTGTGTGTGTGTGTGTGTGTGTGTGTGTAGCAGCAGTAATTAATCATAATGTGCAGCTATCGATCGGCTGCCCCCTTTATTCTCCAGTCTCCTGATCAATAACTACGAGTCCTCCTCTCCTAAAACTTGTATCAGTAGCAGTTTTAACCCTTTACAGACGCCTCCTCTGCTCCTCCAACATGCCCAACCACAAAGTCAGTCTCAGAGTCCAATCAATAATCAATAAACATGTGTGTCCAGCTGTGCATCATACACTGAAATTCATAGTTTGGACCCAGTGGGCCCACAAACCTCACACTCAGAATCCAGCAGCAATCACTGATCTGAGCCCAGATCAGTGAATCTAAACCAGGTTTAGGTCCCGCCCACATTCAGGTGACCCAGCTATGAACCAACCATCAGCCTCAGAGGGTAAACGATGATGAAATGAAAATGTCCCCTTTCCCCTCTTCCTGACAGCTGTACAGGCAGATGTTTCTATAACTCACCTGTTTACATTATTAGGGGCGTGGCCTCTCTGACTGACTGGTGGATGGTGACACAGGTGGTTGTAGCTGCTAGCTGTCTGCTAGGCTTCACCTCAGCTAACTGGAGTCCCTGAACTGGACCTGTGGAGTGTGTTTTGTGCTGTTGGAACCTTTTTAATGTAATTATCTGACCAATGATATGGCTGCTGTGGTTTCATTGGACTAACAGACTGTCCAAGAAGGCGGAGCTCCAGATTGCTGAGTGAGTGTCCGGGATTGTGGATATTACAGATTAGCAGGGATCTGTGTGTGATGCTCCCGTACAGTCTGTGGTGTGAAGGTGGTGAATGTTCCCAAACTCACATAAATCCGACACATCCGAGTGTGCCGAGCCACGACCTGCCTGACAAACGTGGACGGAGACACGAAGACATGAAGACCAAAGATCCTGAGGTTCAGAGCCAAACCACTGCGCCCAGAGTGTGTTTATTACACACACACAGACACACACGCAGCCTCTCCTCTCTGAAACGTTCAGACTGTTTGTGTCGATGAAGCTGTTGATGTGACCTCATCAGTGAGCGAGCAAATGTGTCACAAACAGGAAATGTGTGTCAGGATGAAATGTCGCACATGCTCAGTGTTTCATTTATCAAGAGCAGAGCTGGCCTCACTGAAACCCAACCTGCATGTGTGTGTCTAAGAGTTCAGTGACACCTGAACACTGCTTTGACCTTTGACCTTCAGGGGCTCAATGGGACAGCCGGCGAGCCGACAGTCCGGCCGATACGGAGTCACTTCCTGCCGAGGAGGAGCCTTTAGGAGCGATCTCCCTGCTTCAGTTTATCGATGGTGTGTCAGGAGATTAAAAACTCAGCAGAAAGAAAGTGAAAACAGCAGAGGAAGAAAGAGCCAGAGAGAAACTGAACCTTTTATAACAGGTCAGGAAGAAACGAGTCAAACAAACAAGAAAACAGGATATAATCAAAAACCAATGAAACGTGGTCCAAAAAATAAATCGATGATCTTCCCATGAAACGAGGTGAAACCACACAAATGTTCCAGGGCAGTGAAAGATGAAGAAAACTGAAGCCCACATCACATAATGTGATCAATATTTCTCAGTGTTTCTTAAACAAATCAATTTATCCCATTTTTTTAGTATTGATAAATAAGAAATAAATAAATACAAGAGAAGCAGACGGAAGAAAAGGTTGAAGGGTTTCTGCTAAAGAGAAAAGGAAATGATGAGAAACCAGAAAACAGACACAAGCAGGAGAGAAACATTTTTATTAAAGAGGAAAAACTACACTGAGTGCAACTCTGCACAGCAGCTACAGAAGAAGAGACAGAGGAGGTGGAGCTGACGGAGGAGGAGGAGGAGGCCTGAAGGCTTCCCTCCCAGACTCGGACTCGCACTCACAGCGTACCCCGGAGGAGGAGCTGGACTCCATTAGAGTCCGCAGAGATCTGATAACATTTAGCTGATCTGCTGGTGGGCCAGATTAGACCTCTGCTGCTCCCAGGCCCTAATCCAGCCTAATCTGTCCACAGCCAGCCAATCACACACACACTGAGAGCTGGCAGGGCGCCTGGGCGGAGCCCACTCGCCTTCCTCTCCTTCACTCGCTCTTCCTCTCCCTCTCTCTCTGAAGTATGTGAGGCTGAATGAGACCATCTGGTCCTGATTAGGAAAATGACTCGTTTGTGGTTTCCTCTCTAAAGCTCCTTCAGCCTCTCCTCCGCTCCTCCGAGTTTTTATTAACGACACAAACTGAAAAAGTTTCTTTTAACTCTTTGATCCTCAGACTGCACGGACACGACGAGGAGGCGCTCACAGCGAACAAACTTTATTCAAACCAGAAGACGTCACAAAACACGAAAGAAGAACTCTGTATGAGGCGTATGAGATCGCCTCGTACTCTAATAAAGTGGCTCCCACTGAGGCCTGCAGACGCCCAGAACCAGACTCCTTTCAGACCACACAGCTGATTCTTCCTGAATATACTGAACCTCTGCTCAGTCTGTCACTGAGGGTGCAGTCTGGGAAAAACTGGGATCCATGACTCAGTGAGAGGAGCAGGGACAATCTGAGCAGGCAGGTTCTGTAACACGCCTGCCTTCACACTGGTGGACACTAAACACACAGTGAGGAGTGTGCAGTGTAGAGCTACCAATATAAAGCATTAGCTTTTTAAACACATACGTGGAGGAGAGTTGATTGATGGATTTTAGAAAAGCTGGAGTGGCTCAGTAATACGGTCACTGTGCTGGACGCCTGCGCCGGGAAATGAAGCTTTGATTTACTGTCAGGGCCACAGAGAGCTCCTCTTAAAGGTGTCTGGGCTCAGCCTTGGAGGCAGGATGAAGAACATCCAGACTGAGATCAGAGTAGAGCTGCTACTCCGTACTCACAGAGCCTCCCTTTGTTGGTCCAACAGGAAGGAGACCCCAGGATAGACCCAGGACATGCTGGAGAGATTATATATCTGATATGGGGTCACCCCTTTAACCTCTACCATTGCTGTGCTAGACCTCTACAGGCAAAGCCACAGCACTCTGAGGTATCAGGATGAAATCCTTGGACCTGTCAGACCTACGCTGGTGCAGTGGGTCCTGGTTCCTCCTGCTGCCTCATGGTGAGAGCATGCAGGCAGTTCCTGGAGGATGAAGGAACTGATACCACTGACTGGGCCCCATGCTCAGCTGATCTAAATCCAAATCTGGAACATCATGTTTCAGTCCATCCGATGCTGCCAGGTTGCCCCTCAGACCGTCCAGGAGCTCAGTGATGGTCCTCCAGGACACCATCCATCATCTCATTAGGAGCCCCAACGTTGTGAGGCATGCATACAAGCAGGTGGGGGCCACACAAAAACCCTTTAGAGCTGCAGCAGTGAAGTTTCAGATAAATGTTCCAGCCTGCAGCATCATTTTCACTTTGAGTCTCAGGGTCTTTGAATTCAGCCTCTGTAGGCTGATCATTTTCATCTCCATCAAACGATGTGGCATCCTGACAAAGATCAGAGCTGTAGTTTTATAAAGCCTACAGTCAGAACATCGTGCTGCTAACATCAAACTCAAAGAGACCTCATAAATGCTCTTCTTCATGTATGTCGACCCACCCAGCTCATTTTAATTGTGAGCATTTTTATCTCTCGGCGGCGCCTCAGAATTAGATTTTGGGGAGTGGAGCAGTGTTTGGATCAGGAGATGGTGTGATGTCAGCCTTAACGAGCATCTCACCAAACGTCTTGTGTGTTTCGGTGAGATGCCAGCAGCTTTACTGAAATCCTGGAGAAAGAAAATTAAAGGAAAACAAAAAAAACTAGAAGAGGAAGAGGAGGCAACAAGGTGAACGAGGAAGAAAAAGCAGAAGAACCTCAACAAAAAGAACACAGAAGAAACCACAGAAGAGCCGAACAAAGCACCCGAGAAGAAACCTGATCTTAATTTTTCAAACCTCTGTGTTTGTTGTGTTTCTGCTGTGGTCATGTGATCTAAGACCACAGAGAGCATCTGAAACCTTCTGACTGTCTCTCTCTCTCCCTCACTCACACACACACACACACACACACACACACACACACACACACACACACACACACACACACACACACACAGAGGCTGTTGTTTGGTAGTACCACTGCTGGGTGATCAGAGGAATGTTAACTACACTGCAGCTTCAGGAGATTTTCTCTCAGACTGACTCCAGGATCAGCGAGCGGCTGAGTCACGGTTCACGTGTGTGTCAGCAGAAAGCACACACCTGACGCACACACACACACACACACACACACACACAACGGGAACACAATAAAAACAACAAAACTCAGAAAAGACATCAAACAGTCGTCCTCATCCACAACCCACAGGCTGGACCAATCAGAACGCTGCTGTCGTCTGAGCGTTACGACTGATTTTCAAAGGCGAGATCATCACTTACATGTTGCCATACTGATGTTGTGTATATGACATATTTTAATATTGCTAATACTAAATAGTTTTTAGTATAGTGTCTCTGTCGTTTGCTTGAAATACCATCATCATTTTCCCCCAGTGGGATCAATAAAGTTATTTATCTGTTCAACAGCTAACTTTTAATCAATCCATTGATCATTTAATCTGCACAAATCATAATATCAATTTTATATTGATTTACTGTTTTAGCTGAGGCTTTATTATAAAATTTGACATTTTATTTTGAAAAACCACAGTAGACAGTGCATTTAAAACACCAACAGCTGGAGGAGCAGACATGACAAAAATCACTAACACACACCTTAAGATCGTGTGTGTGTTGTGTGTGTGTGTGTGAGTGAGCGTGAGAGAGAGATTAAAATAATCCAGATCATCATCTTCAGCATGGATGTCAAAGCTCCTGGAAGAAAATGAGACTTTCACTTGTTCCCTCCATCTGTCACCCTGGCTCTTCATCATGTTTTCTCATCATCACGTCTGCGTCAGGCTGGATAAAAGACCTGAAATCAGACCTCAGTCATTTCCTTTGTTAAGGACGTTGACCCCTGACCCTGTACTTCCAAATTAATCTTTTTCAGCTTTAAGGTAAACGCAGCTGCAGCTCATTCATTTGGAAAGATTCATGTAGTCCTTCGAGTCCATGAGGAGGCAAACCCTCCGATCAAACTCAGAGAAAATCCACACCTTCCAACATGAGAGCCTGAACTGTCCACCGGATTCTGTTACCGTCTCTATGCTGATGATACGCTGATTTACTTCTCTGTTAATCCAGCTTCACCTCATTACTAACTGGATGTCTTTAATCCAGCTGAACCCTGAGGAATCTCAGGTCTTTGTGTTCACCCTGACGATTTCACTGAGGACATCAGTCACTGCATCACTTATTCTTATTCTTATTGTAGCTTTATTTTGAACATGTTAAAATAATACAACAAGAAAGAAAGAACAAGAAGCACAAGCAAAGCAAAAGGAAAAATAATGACTATAACAAACATGTTTAAAAAGAAGCAGGAAGAAGCATAAAGTAATTCAATCCCACCCCTTTCCACTATTTAGTAACTGGTAACATCATCTTTGCTTCCTGCTTCTATTCTATGCTATCATAAATCTTTGTTATAATTTGTTACATGTATTTGATTTCATAAACCCAATAACACACCAGGAGATATACACACATCCATACATGTCTGGACATACACATACATATGTGCGTGCACACACACACACACACACACACACACACACACACGAATAATAGATGTAAACCTCCTCCTTCCTCTGTGACTCAAAGACGTCTAAATCCCTCCATTCATGCCCTCACACACACACACACACACACACACACACACACACACACACACACACACGCACGCACGCACGCACGCACGCACGCACACACGCACGCACGCACACACGCATGCACGCACTCACGCACGCACGTAAATAGAGGGTGAGAACACCCAATCAAAGCAATGCATCCCATTTGCACTTTGCAAAAACCATATATCAGTTACATTACGAATGTCATTTATATAAATAATCACGTCATCTGAGAATCTTTGCATTAGTTTACACCAACTTTTGAACTCTCTCAGCTACTCCAGATTTGAGCCTCTTTCTGCATGTCTGCAAGCCACTTGTAAACCCATCTCTACATCTCTGACAGCACATAGAAGAGTGCAGAGGTCACAGAGCAGATCCACAAAGCACAGATAAATGACTTCAGATGAAATCACTTCCCATCCAGTCAGTTCAATCAGTCCTTTATTAAAAAACATTTTCATAGATTTTTTCCTTTCTGAAACATTTGCTGATTGTTTTCGTTCATATCAACACTTGTGTGCATGCACAGTATGACCACATAGAGATTATTGTGGGATATGTACACTTACTTCAATGTGAGGATCTGATCATAAATGTGAAGACCTGTGTTTGCTAATGAAGTGCTACTTTTATATCTGTCAGAGGCTTTGGCGTCTCAGTTCATGCTGTCTGTGCAGTTTGAGCCTCTTTGACTTCCTGACACAAAACAAACAGCATCACCTTACAGATGTTTCCCCAGCATACAGTACAGTCCACACATGAAAAACTCCTCCATGCTGTGATTTCTGCTAAATTTATGAGTAAAATGACTCAGATCACTGTGAAAGGATTGCATTGGGATGTTTTAATTAAGTGAGATTATTTCTGCTGAGTGAGAACAATGTAAAAAAAAAAAAAAAGCACCTCAGATGGTCTAAACATCCAGATTTTTAAAAGTAAAATAATGTAAAAACTGGAGTGGACTGCTGCAGAGCCTCAGTGAGGCTGTACCCATACTAGGAGATCCATACTGTGAGTAAAAGGGTTTCAGGGTTCATCCCGCTCTTCCCCCCATCCGAACATCCCATACAGCTCATCAGCGACCGCCAGCACGGAAACCGGCTGGTGTTTCCTGCATAGCCGAGGCGACCCCCTTCGTCAGGATCAGGCTCGCCGTCACGCTTCCTCCTCAGGAAGCAGCCGTTTCTTCCTGTCTTTGTCCGTCAATCACACACATGCGTTTGTCCTTCCATCTGTGTGAGAACCCTCAAACCAGGTCTGAACCCTCAGAAGGACCTCCGTGGGTGAGGACCGGACCCCAGGTCCCCACGGGGTTTGGAAACCCACAAACTCAATCTTACAGACACACACGGACACACACACACTGACCTACAACTATGGGCCAGCTTTAATCACTCCCCCACCCTCCAACACTCACACCAATTATCAGTGGGTAACCAGGCCTACCTAATGTGTGTGTTATTAGCCTTAAAGTTAGCCGTTAGCATGTGGCCATGCTAACACCCCACTAAACGGAACCCTGAGAGCTGATTGGACAAGACAGGACAGGCAGGGGCAGCAAGACGCGCTCCCAGCAGGCCCTGAGGCTGTGAGACAAACACACAGACATGCCCGCACACACACACACACACACACACACACACTCTCAGATGGACAGCTGCAGCCTGTGGTGTCAGTGGTGGCATTTAGCTGGTGACACACACACACACACACACACACACACACACACACACACAGTGACAGTGAGGCTGAAACAAGATGGCAGCAAGAAAACAACAGATTCTGTTTGTGTGACGGACGAAGACAGACAGGAGGAAGAGGAGGAGGAGGAAAAAAGGAAGGAGGGAAAGAGGTGAGACTGACTCAGGGAGGAAGAGCAGCAGGAGGAGGAGGAAGAGGAGGAGGCGTGCTCCCCTCATGAACACGAGCTCAATGCACTGACGTCTATTAAAAGGAACTTTGATTAGAGATATAAACACAGACCACACCCAACATAAACACACACACACACACATACACACAGACATGTACACCCACACACACACCTACAAACACACACACATGCACACAGAGCAGAACTCATGGGGAAGTTCTCAGAAAGTCTAAAATGCACACGGGTCTTCACAAAAACACACAGACACACACACGCACACTCCTACTGTTGAGGGAATAAAACTGTTTATCTGTGAAGGTATTTCACTGTGTGTGTGTGTGTGTGTGTGTGTGTGTGTGTGTGTGTGTGTAAACTGTGATCTCCAGCAGGAACAGTAACTGGGCACTAACAGCATTAGCGTTAGCACAGAGCTAACTTGCCTCAGGCCAAACATGAATAATGCAGCAGTCAGCCCAGAGCCTGCGGGTGTGTGTGTGTGTGTGTGTGTGGGTGTGTGGGTGTGTGTGTGTGTGTGTGCGCGTGTGTGTGAGTGTGAGAGAGAGAGAGAGAGAGAGAGTGTTGTGTATCACTGTTATCTGCCTGTACTCGAGGCTGTCTATATGACAGTATTAGAATAATATGCTAATTACTAATAATTACCCTGTAACATACACACACAGATTATCTCCCCCTTCCACCTCCTCCTCCTCCTCCTCCACTTCCTGCACTTCTTCCTCCCTCTGGGCTGTAACTCCTCCTGGCAAGGACGAAGAGGAGGAGGAGGAGGATGAGGAGGAGGGGAGCTGCAAGACCCAACATGTCTGCAGCGACATTTCAGCTGGAAACAGTCTTACCGATTCAGACCTGAGGCCACGCCGTCTGAGCCGAACAAGGTTCAAATGAGCACGTGGAGAACCGACCAACCATCGCCCAGTCACTGAGCACTTGTTTAGTGAGCACTTGTACAAACAACAGTGGTCACACAGAGGTCAGAGGTCAGCTGCAGGTTAGGGTTAGGGACAGCTCTGGCAGGGAGACAGCGAGAGACACACAGGAAATGGTCTGTAACGGAGGTAAACCAAATATTAGCCATGTATGTGCTCATAACGCGTTTAGAAGGGTTTCTAGGAGAAAGTCCTCTCTCTAAGAAGATCATGGCAGCACAGCTTAGCAAGTCTGAACAAAGACATCTGGAGCAGTGTCCTCTGGACCAAAGTGGAGATGTTTGGAGGAAACCAAACACCTCAGAGCAGCTCTTAGCACAGTGGAGGAGGACACCCTGCAGTCACTGAGTGGACCATGAACTCCTCTATATACCAAAGTATTCTAGAGTGAGGCAAACTGGGTCATCAGCAGGACGATGATCCAAACACAGCAACAAGAATGAAGGTGCTGCAACGTCCCGGTTAGAGTTCAGACCTCAGCCTGACTGTGGGAGGACCTTCAGTGAGCCGTGCATGAAAGCTGCAAACCTCACTGAGCTGAAGCTACGCTGTGAAGGAGAGTGGACCAAACTCCTCCACAGACAGACTGATGAAGCCACACAGGAAACATCACTGCAGCTTATTGCTGCTGATGGAGGATCTACAACTCACCAGGGCTGGACTGCAGTTTTTTCCCAGGACTGTAAATCCTTCTGCTGTTACACCGGTGAGGACACTCCCTAATAAGGTCTCAGTGATTCATATGAGCAGTGTGTGTGTGTGTGTGTGTGTGTGTGTGTGTGTGTGTGTGTGTGCGCTGATGGCCAGCGGAGGGGTGAGCGTTTCCGTGTGTCTGCTGTCCGTCCTCATCAGTCATACAGTCCACTCCAGAGCCAGAGGACAGCCGCTGTCACTCCATCTTCATGTCCTCTGTGAACCACATCAGATCTGTCACTGCGAGTCACTGCGGCAGGCCCAGGTCCGCCCAAAGCTCTGCGGTCCAAAACGACTAAAGGACTCGGCCCTTTTGTCTGTCCTTAGTAAGACTCAAAATGACCATAAATGACAGAAATTCTCACAGACAGAACGAGACACATGCTGTCAAAGATCTGAAAAAACACAGCAGAGTAAAAACCACCAAAAACACATCCAAACGTTCCCAGAAAACATTTAAAAACGGACAAAATCAGAGCCAGGTCTGCCTCACACGCAGCGCTCCAAACACAAACTACTCAGCCCTGAACCTGATTTATCTCCCAGTCAGCTCAGGAGGGTCCATCTGGTCCTTGACAGGACCGGGGTTCAGCGTTCTAGCAGTCCAGCTGGTTCTGTGGCTGATTCTGAGTTCTAGGTACTAAAATGTGAGATATAACATTTCCTTACAAACCTGTACTCATTAAATACCTGTAGATACTTAGCAGTGACCTGATCAGGTGTACTCCACCTCCCGCCCTGGTGGAGCCTATCCGCTGGGATAGGCTCCACCAGCCCTGCACCAAGTTCTCCTGGGGTGTTCCACAAGGCTGTGTTCTAGGTCTTCATAGTTTAAGCAAGAACGTGTACCTGTAGTCATGTTTACCACGTGGACTCCAGCTCTGATTGCCACTGATGCAGGACATGAAGCCTGAGGCTTGACACAAAGACAGACGGGTATGTAAATGAGGGTGAGTTTTAATTAAAAATCACAATAATCCAGAGAGAGCAGGCGGCTCAGTGGAACAGATTAGAGCATATCATAACCCAGAAACATGTGAGATTAGACTCGGTGTTCCAGATTAGCGTGCATCCAGGAATGAGGAAAGATATTATCATTCATCCTTTGTCTCCTCTGACCTCTGACCTCAGCAGATCTGGACTTCATTACAAAAAAACAGTCTGAAGTCAACATGATCATTTGTTTGTCCCACAGTGAGAAAGGACCGTGTTACAGTATAATGAATACAATGAAATCAAGTAGTGAGGTAAATCTAAATGAAGTCTGACCCTTTACTGAGACACCATCCTGAACCATATCATATCATATCAATAACTGAAGTTCGTAAGTACGAGTCCATCGTTACCCAACAGCTGATCAGTGATCAGAAGAAGAGGAGCAGAGTGAGGAAAGTAAAGAGAGCGAGAGGTTCGGAGGACGGTGCTGCTGAATAAATCTGTGTGTGCTGCAGTGATCGATACAGCAGCAGATTGTCTCAGGTGTCCAGTTTTACTGAAGCCTCTAAATCTCAGAGAAACGCTTCGTTCAGCCTCGCCGGGCGCGCCAAACAAAGAGCCGCACTAACTCACCATCGACCGCCGACACGCCACGACATACAGCACCACCCCACCGCGAACAAATCACCCACCACCCCACTGAAGTACAAATACTACATCACCTCTACAAGTACCTCTGGCTCAAACACAAGACCAGTAAAATATATCCACATTTAAACGCCACGAAACCAGAGCGACTTACAGCAGCAGCACTGCTGCTACATCAGCATCCGACTGTATGTGTGTGTATATGTGTTCATATCAACATTAATTAGAGCTCAGAGGCCAGACTCACAGCACACACCTGGATTTCTACCATAAAAGCTGAAAACTGTGATAAACAGTTGTAACATGATTAATACATAAATAATAAGGTCAGGTTTTTAGCCCACCTGCCATCTTTAGCTAAACCAAAGCAAACTTCAGGAGCAAGGCTGAGAGTGTAAAAATAATGCAACAAAAATTGATGTTTTATTGCAACTTTGGTCACAAGCGTCAACCTAAAATGGAGACTGACCCCAAGGTTTGTAAAAGCCAGGGGCGGGCTGGGGTTGAAATTCAGCCCGGGAGCTTGGTTTGGAGAGGCCTTTTATCTGATCGTACAACGGAGCAGCAAAAGGGGGAAAAAGATCGTCAACCCCCCCCTTAGCTGGTGTCTCGCCCTTCACCTCTCCTAATGGTGTGCTGGCTGGGCTGCAGTGTTAATTTTGACAACAAATTTTGATTTAGTTTTAGTCATAATTTAGTCATCTGAATAGTTTTCGTCAAGTTTTAGTCAACTAAATCTGATTTAATCTAAAATATAAAGGGTGTAAAATGTAAATGCTTTTTCTTCAGTTCCCTTGAATTAGTCATTATACACACTTACACAAAATCAAACATTTATTAAAAGTTATGGAATATTATTAATAACATTAACATTAGCGTTTCACCTGCTTCCCACACACCTGATCATTAACACCACCTTACTGAGATAATAGAGCGTTTTACAGCAGGACGCTCTGAAAGGTACAGGGCAGTGTTCAGGACTAAGATTATAAAGGCTAATCCACCGCGGGGTGGAGATTTACTCTAAACACAAACTGGGAAAAACACTTTACCCTGCAGGACATTAAAATGCTGACCTTTGCATGGAGGTCTGGGTGACTGGTTTGCAGATGTTGTTTAAGATTTGTCGTGTTTTTACCCGAGATAGTCGCCCCACATGGTTTACACATCGTTTTGTTTGTCACAACGTCAAAGGAAAAATGTGTCCATACATCGGCTCTTCTCTTTCTCCCTGCTGACATTGGTTACATAACTTAGTTCTATCGGAAGGAACAACCAATCACAGGCTAGTTTGGTCTTCCCGGGTTTAGAGCAAATTTGCACAACTGTGCATTTGATTGGATGTTTTCCTAACTTGTCCCGCCCTGTCACAAAATTAAATCAGTTCTGATTGGATTTCATTCCTGCCAAGCATTTTCATCTCGCTTTCATTCATTGACGAAAGTGTCGGTTAATTTCGTTATCGTTTTTATCCTTTTAGGTAGTTTTTATTTAGTTATCTCGTTTTTGTCATGAAAAAAGGGCCGTTGACGAAAACTATGATGAAAATATTTCATCAACAAAATGAACCCTGCCGGGCTGTTGTGTTTGTAGCCCCTCCTGCTGAAAAAAGAGCTCTTAGAGCCGAAACGTTCGCGACCGACCATCACTGCCTGCACCTGTGGCCACGCGAGCACTGCTGTGCCTAATTGGGTTAAAAAAAAAATTCTGATCACCGGCCGATCCGGCCTGGAAATGACCGGCCGTTCGGGAAACCTCCCGAACCTCCCTATGGCCACCCCACCCCTGGTAAAAGCAATGATTTAGTTCATTTCTTACATATGATGAGGTAAAAGGTGAGAGTAGACACTAAGGAAAATGGGTGAGGTCTCTTGCAGTGCTGCCGTATGACCAGCAGAGAGGAATGGTTACAGCAGGGAGACTAACCACAGGATGAGTACTGAGTACTGAGCCTCAGGTATACAATTTACTGTACAGGAAATGAGTCTAAATTTTCCTCGTTAGCACACCTGTGTGAAACCAAAGCTGCTCAATGAAACTACAAACAGAAACCAGGAAGTATCTGACCTACACCACAGGGATGGCTGAGCTCTCTGGGGAGGCTGTGTGTGAAATAAGCTGCTAAAGCTGATGTTTGTAGCTGATGTAAAGCTGATGTAAAGCTGGTCTGCAGCTCAGGAGCAGACAGACAGACAGACAGGGGGCGCCGCCTTCACACCTGCATCCACAGAGAACACAATTAATCCAACAAAGACTGGACGACGGCACACGGGCACAGGAGGGGAGTAAATGTCAAGGATGACACCTCCAGCTGATGAAGAGTACACCAGAGTCTGCAGCTCACCCCCTCACCCACCCTCCTCACCCCAGCACAGAAGGTCATCTCCAACCTCCAGCAGGGGGGGGATCATTCAGCCTGACAGAAGCAGAAAAGGTCTTCTCCCCCAGGATCCACTCACAATACAACAGACTGGATGCAGCTCGCAGCCGGGCGCATTAACATGCACACAAACACACTGTGATAACACACAATGATACACGCAATAACACGCAGAGTAACCCAGAGGATCAGAGGCAAGGAGAAGAGAAACACACAGGTTGATAGATGATTGATGGATGATTGATGGATGATTGGTGGATGGTTGATGGATGGTTGATGGATGGTTGATGGATGATTGATGGATGGTTGATAGATGATTGATGGATGATTGATGGATGATTGATGGATGGTTGGTTGATGGATGGTTGATGGATGATTGATGGATGGTTGATGGATGATTGATGGATGATTGATGGATGGTTGATGGATGGTTGATGGATGGTTGATGGATGGTTGATGGATGACTGATGGATGGTTGATGGATGACTGATGGATGGTTGATGGATGATTGATGGATGACTGATGGATGGTTGATGGATGATTGATGGATGGTTGATGGATGATTGATGGATGATTGATGGATGGTTGATGGATGACTGATGGATGGTTGATGGATGGTTGATGGATGACTGATGGATGATTGATGGATGACTGATGGATGGTTGATGGATGATTGATGGATGGTTGATGGATGATTGATGGATGATTGATGGATGGTTGATGGATGACTGATGGATGGTTGATGGATGATTGATGGATGATTGATGGATGGTTGATGGATGACTGATGGATGGTTGATGGATGGTTGATGGATGATTGATGGATGGTTGATGGATGGTTGATGGATGACTGATGGATGGTTGATGGATGATTGATGGATGACTGATGGATGGTTGATGGATGATTGATGGATGATTGATGGATGGTTGATGGATGACTGATGGATGGTTGATGGATGATTGATGGATGATTGATGGATGGTTGATGGATGACTGATGGATGGTTGATGGATGGTTGATGGATGATTGATGGATGGTTGATGGATGGTTGATGGATGACTGATGGATGGTTGATGGATGATTGATGGATGGTTGATGGATGGTTGATGGATGACTGATGGATGGTTGATGGATGATTGATGGATGGTTGATAGATGATTGATGGATGGTTGATGGATGGTTGATGGATGATTGATGGATGACTGATGGATGGTTGATGGATGATTGATGGATGGTTGGTTGATGGATGATTGATGGATGATTGATGGATGACATCATGGAGCGGAGCACACGTGAACGTTTGACT
The DNA here is from genome assembly GCF_007364275.1 of Archocentrus centrarchus. NCBI lineage: Eukaryota > Metazoa > Chordata > Actinopteri > Cichliformes > Cichlidae > Archocentrus > Archocentrus centrarchus. The sequence continues at coordinate 1,696,243 of NC_044365.1, read as the reverse complement.
GGAGTTTGTTGGATTAAATGACACATTTGAAGACCCGAACCCTCTGACTCACAGCTCAGAGCTAAAGTGTAACACAAAATGAAGAGTTGATGATAATAATGTGTGCAGATGAACCAGGTGAAGGCAAACAAGGTGACATAAGAGGAGGAGGAGTAAAATGAGAGAAACTGATTGGAGGTCAGACTGAGCAACATGAAACATGAATACAGATCAGACCGAGGAGGAGGAGGAGGAGGAGTGCTGCAGGAGTGTCTGCACCTCCATCACCTCTCTGGGTTTGCCTGCAGCTCCCTGATGGCGTGCGCGCTCTAATGTAAATGTGCTGCGAGGCAGGCCTGGGGGGCACTCAGACCTCCTACTCCTCTTCGTCCTTGCCTCTTTCTCACCGCTGAGGCTGATTCTGGGTCAGCTCTCCCAGTCTTCACATCGTCACAGCTCGTTTCTTCGTTCTTCGTATTGTTCATATTTTCAGGAAGCGGTGCGAGGCAAACAAACGAACTCGTTCATTAGGAGAGAAACGAGCAACGAGCTTCTGAAGTGTTGGTTTTAAACTTCTTCTGATTATGGCGTTCTGTCAGCATTAAAGAGCCGCTTTAGAGAAACGAAGCCCAAAGTCTGAACACGTTCTCATTACTCAGATTTTATGACTTCTAAACTCACAAAGACACGCAGACCGGGCTAACGAGCTGTTTTTACTGGAACGCTCCTCACAGTGGATTTAATGAGACTCCGTTTTACTGTCAAAGTCTAAATGGCTTTAATTCTAAACTTATTTATATTTTATATGCACAAAACAATTACATCAAATTACACAACAAGAAATATGAATATTTATACTCAGGCACTCAGGAATATGTGCCATGTCACTCCAGGTTCCAGGTTGGATTTCTTAAAGCTGGAAGTGAAGCTCTGAAGCTTTGAGCAGTCCCTGTGAGCGTCTCAGTCCACGGTGGAGGAAGGAGGTGCTGTTTACTCCGTCCACTGATGGATTCAAAGACAAATGAAAGGCTTTGTGTGTTTGCAGTAGTTCAAGAGGAGTCCTGATGACTCTGCTCGAGGACTGAAGCTGCTGGTTAAAGTGTCTCGATACGCAGACGATGCTCTTCTGTTTCTGCTCTTCGGTGAAGCCACTTCACACGCTCGTAAACGCAGACCCATCGAGCTCGCTCTGTGTTCACAGATGCATCTTTGTTTTAGAAAACAAGCTGAAGGTAGATATTCATCAGGCACCACCTGCAGACCTCAGATCAGTTCTAATAACTGCGGAGTCATCTGTGTGTCCTTAGTGAACAGCTTACCTGACTGAGGTAACCATCAGAACCTGTTCACAGTAAGAATCATATCTGTGATATTACAGGATCATAATTAAAAACCTGCAGCTGCAGACGTCTGTACAAAGTGCTGCTTTGGTGAGAAAGGACGGTGAGATGTTTTAGAAGGTCTCAGGATGGTGGAGCAGAGCAACGTGTTTCTGCCATTAGGTCTGCGGCCGGTCAGCGTGAGCTCCCGTGGTGTGACCGGTCCTCCTCTTCACCCTCGTGGACGTATGAAGGCGCGTCTTTCTGCAGGTTCGCTCTGTCCCTGCTGGGTGCACTGTGAGGATGAGGAGGAGCCTTCCTCAGGGAATCCTCCTCATGTTCTCCCGCTTTATTCTGTTTGTGTGCTGATTGTGGTTGCTTCACTTTGTGCCACACACACACACACACACACACACACGTGCATGCGCATTTATGAAATCTTTCCCACAGAACCTTTATTGCTTCCAAAGGAAACAAAGAAGACGAATCAGGTCACAGCTTTCACCTAAAAGCAAGGAAGACAGTCACAAAGCTCTAATCTCTCTCTCCACGTGTCTTTAACCTCGCTCGGCCTCGACCAATCCCAGAGGTGAGTCTTGGTTTCCTGCGGTTACGCTCTGACACACATACAGCCAATCATTAATCAGAGTCTGGTGGCACATTAAGAGTCTGGAGCCGCCCGAGGACACCGGCGCGCGCTCTGACCCAAAAACTCGTCCTCAGCACAAAGACTCCTCCGACAGCAGCAGGTCGGCTCACACTGAGCGCGCTCAGCTGCCACCTGCCAGCAGCACCCGAATGTACGGTGGACGAACGCAGCACCATCAACAGTGGGTTCACAGAACCTCTGTGCTGCCTTCACTGACTGTGTGAAAGTCACGTGATCCGGCCCGCTGCTCGTCTCAGGCTCTGGGTTAACTTTACATTTTTCTTTCCTCCTTCAAAAGCTTCAAACTCTGCTGATCAGATTTAACACATGACACGGGCACAATCATGGAGTCTGTGGATGCATCAGCTCAACTTCAAACCAGCCAATCAGACACTGCCATCATTTCATCTGCTGGTTCATTTGATGGCTGCAGCTTCCTCTGAGTTTCTGAGACCTTCTAAAGAAAACAAAAACCAACAATGGCTCTATAATGAAAACACTGCGCTCTGAGGTCACCGTCCAAACAACCAATCAGGGCATTTACTGAAATATGGAGGACCAGAACACTCTGACCACTTCCTGTTAGAGTCAAATCTATTTTAGTTGTATAGCAGCAAATCACAGCAAACAGTCGACTCAGGGCGGCCAGCAGGACCTCTTTACTCACTCGAGTCACCTCAGCCTGACAAACTATTCAACTGCACTAACTTTAAACGCTGGATCAAACTGGACTGACTGGTTTGTCGACCAGCTGAGGTTCAAAAGGTCTTCAAAGCTGCAGCCAATCAGAGAGGAGCTGACTTCTGATTGGTTGGTTTTGTTGTTTTAGATATATTTTGCCTCACTTCAGTTAACTGGAACCAAAAATTCAACCAAGCTCGAAACATGATTAATGTTTAAACACACACACACACACACACACACACACACACACACACACACACACACACAGATATTAGCTGCATATGAATATTTACTGTAGTAATTTAGGTTAAATAGCAGCTGCTGGGCCTGAAGTCCCTGTAGGCTTTAATGACACACACACACACACTACAGGAAAAAGTGTGTGTGTGTGTGTGTGTGTGTGTTATCTGATAGCTGGCAGCACTTTTCAGATCATTAACATAATGATTATGATAAAAAAGAGAAAGCGTTAAAGTCTTAATAAAATATTTATTCTCCCTTCCTCTCATCTCACCTCCAGCACACACACACACACACACACACACACACACACACACACACGCGCACACACACACACACACACACACACACGCACACACAGGTTCTTGTATTAAAGGAGGAGTTGGCGTCTTAAATATGAATCTGGATATTAATGTGATTTTCACAGCTGGCAGAAAATATTAAATATTAAAATCATTGGGTGTGATCGTCCCACAGCTTCAGCTGCACCTGAACACATCACGGCTCAGGCATGAGAGCTGGAGCCGAGCTCCTCGCGTCTCCTCCGGCCTGCAGCTCCTCACGCCCGCGGCCGTCTGGCAGCTGACTGCTCTTCACTTCATTTAAACTTCATTTGTTTCATGTATTTATTAACCTTTGTTCTCTGTGGGCTTTAAAAACCCACGAGGTCCTTTTCAGAGGAGGGTTCAGAAACAGCCACTGCACATGCTCAGTGAAGGAGAACAGATGAGTCTGAGTCGTGCTGAGCAGGCAGGAAGCATCTTAACACAGATTATACTGATAACACACACACACACACACACACACACACACACACACACACACACACACACACACACACACACACACACACACACACTTCAAACAATAATCCTATGAATATGATCAGGGATTTGGGCCATAGCACTAATCAAACTGACATCTTTGGACACGGATTAGAAACAAACACACACACACACACACAGCAGTGTGATTGTGTGTGTTGTAATCTCCTGAAGACATGCTGACTCTTTATAATCTGATGTTGCAGAAATAATGTTGTTAATCTGAAAAACGTCTCCTGTGACAAACAGCAGGTCGGAGAGCGGCGAGGAGGACGGAGCAGTCACGGTTTGAGGGGCCTGTGAAGGCGGAGTCTGCGTGGATGCTGACTGCGGGTGAAAGCGGGTGGAGCTGCTCTGTGCTGATATAAAGTGGACTTTGAGCTCCATCAGATCCACACTTTCCTTAAATAAACAGCCTCCTGGCCCTGCTGCTGCTCTGGATTTACTTAGGTACACATGTTCTCACCTCCATCACCCCCATCTGCCCGCTGTCCTCAGCTCCTCCTCAAACTGACATGTTACCCCACAGGGCCCTTTCTGTCTGTCATTTTTCACTTGTTTAAATAAAGTAAATCAGAGGGAGCCTGAACCCTCAGCTCCCAGTCACAGGTCCAAACAAGCTTCTCTGAAATGGGCTGATGCTGCAGGAGGCTTCGTGGGCAGCTGGACGGACGCCTCACTGGTCCTTCGGCCGGATGAGCTGACTCTAAATCAGTCCTGTAGTGAGAGAAACAGCAGGCCTGTGCTTTTACTCTGTCTCTGATAATCACAGATTTGGGAAGCCCACCTGTGAACTCTGAACTCTGGAGTAATCTGCTGCTGAAATGTGCAGGCCCAGAATAAAGTGGGAGGGGTTTATTGTCACCACGATGATGTTTTATTACAAATAGGCCAGAAACTCGTTTAAAGAACAGCGTCCCTGCTGTCGGGGGGGGGGGGGTGAGAGACACACGCGGGGCTTCCTGTCCTGTTTTCAGCCTCATTTCAGAGACTGGGCGCCTGCTTCGATGAGAGGAGAGCGGTTCAGTTCATCTCTGTGAGGCGGCCCTCGGCTTTGCTGAGGATCTCTTCTTTTCGCTCTGCTTTGTAAATGTTCTTTGTGCTTTTCTGTAAACTGGGAGCTGCTGAGCGTCACTAAAAACTCGTTTTATCTCCTCCTGCTTCCTCCTTTGGCTTTCCCGTGTCTCTGATTCCAGAAAACAGGATTTTCTCCTTGATCTTCACTCCCTCATTATCCGCCGGCGTTGGTGACGTGACCTCGAGCGGTGGCTCGAGTATTAGAGTCCACGCTGTCCCACGGTGAGTTCAGGGACCGGGGGAGATTTGGATCTCGGTGACAGAGCTTAGCGCTGACACCGGCCTCCCCGAGCTCGTTCTCAGAAACACAAATCCTCCTCCGCAGCTTCGATCTCATCTCACACGCTAAACAAAAGAGTCTTAATCCGGCCTCCTTTAATCCCCGCTGGGTTTGCAGACGCAGCGTCTGAAGGCGGCGCATTAATCCCGGGGGGCCACCGGGGCTGCCGGCAGCATCCCAGCCCATCGGGGCTCCTTTCTCCAGTGGCTTAAATCCAACCCGGCCCGAGCACAAACACACAGGAAGTCCTGCTTCTGCTGATGCTCGGTGCTCAGATGTGGATTTATGGGGAGATTAAAGCCAACAAAGATTTTTTAAATGACTCAAACACAAACAGGAAGCACGGCGCCGCAGGCGGGAGGTGAGGAGGAGATTAACACCATGTTTTATTCATTTTGTAGGAAACAGAAACACGGAGTCACGAACACCGAGGAGGACAGAACATCTGTCCAGCTGCTCGGAGCAGAAACCATCCACCTGGGCTTGAGAAGCCATTTCTATCATTTCTATCCCTCTGAATCAGGTGTGGCTGTTCAGGAACCTCCACCTCCCCTCACAGCTGATCACAGACGTGGATCAGGTCAGCGACAGAGACAGGAAGCGCCAGGCTGGGCTGCAGGGAGGCTTGCAGAGGCTGAAAGCAGCTCAAAGAGGATGAGCTGATCGGTCATGTTTAATTACACAGTTATTACTATTCACAAACGTATAATAAATCAGCTTATTTACAGCAGCAGTCCTGCAGCTCTGCATTACTCACAACAGAACTTGGTTTGATTTATGGAATCATGGAGAAAAAAGGTTGTTTTTAGGATTTTATGACTTATTTCTCATAGCAAATAAAAAAACCTTTAACCAACTGACATTTCTGTTCGGTGGAAATGAGTCGATATTTAATGAGCAGTATTTAAAAAAAGATAATATATATAAAAAATATATGAATAAAAAACATGGAGAATACAATAATAGTAATGAACTGGAGAGGGTTTATGGTGATATCCAGATAAGTAACTAAATGTAATAATATATATAATATATATAGCAGGAGAGCACCGAGGTGAACGCGTTTCCTCTGGTTTCATGTTTTTGCCCAAATTATAAAAGAAGCCACGAATAAAATCGATGAATCAAATCTGCCAGCAGAAAATCTGTCTTCAGTCTGCAGAGGCTGAATCACTGCTGCTCATTATAAATCTGCATTTATCACACTCAAAAACGCTGACTGTAAGTGATGGGATTACATGTAAACTCTCCAGGAATCATGAGTATGATGGAAAACAGTTAATGGATTCTGATCAATGAAATTTATACCAAGAATTATTTCAATAAACAAGCTGTGATTTTATATAATTCAGCTGCATGTTACTGAAATTTACTGCTTCATGTTTGTATAGTCTGGAATAAGTCTGGAATATTTAAAACAATTATTGATGAAATGAACAAACATCATGAAGTTACTGAGCTTTAAAAATTGGACATTATTTCAGTTTACTGAGGACATGCCCAGTACACTCAGCAATAATAATAATAATAATAATAATAATAGTAATAATAATAATAAGTAGAAGAGGTCTCAAAGCCGGATCTCAGGTCCTAAATGTGGGATCCTCCTGAGCCGGGAGCTTCAGCTGGTGCTCACACACACACTCAAACAGCTGCAGCTTCATCTTTGTGGGAAACATGGAAACTCAGAGCAGCTCGTTACAGCAGGACGCTGAGGCTGAGCTCTCTGATTCGCTGATGTTTGACCAGTGGGAGGGTCAGCGTGAGCCGAGCTCACTGCTGATAACATTCACGGCCCTGTTCCAGATCACGGCCGTGCTGGGAGACCAAACACCTGAGCTCAACACTCAGTCAGGCTGTAAACTCACAGCGGTGACGGCCGCGCTGCTTCTTTACCCGCCAAGCTTAAAATGATGGAAAAAACTCAAAGCTAGGCAAGAGCAGCCACACACACACACACACACACACACACACACACACACACACACACACACACACACACACACACACACACACACACACACCTTCCTCCTCCTTCTCCTCAGTCAGAAAACGCCATCACCACACGGAGCTCATTATTTCAATCAATGCAGAGGTGAAGATCTGAGAGGAGAGCCGCGCACACACACACACACACACACACACACACACACACACACACACACACACACACACACACACACACACACACACAGGAGCTGAGCGGCTCACTACACTAACACTATTAAAGATGACTGTGCAGCAGCTAAAAGCCTCAATTGGCTTAAGAAGCAGCCCAAGCGTGCACGTAAACACACACACACACACACACACACACACACACACACACACACACAGCTGGGTGGTTCTCACGGGTTGTGTTTCCAGACTGCTTCAGCATGAGTCAGTTGGGTGTGCGGAGGTCATCAAACTAAAAGTCAGAGCTGTTGAAATCAGACGTGTTCACCATCATCAGAGGTCACTAACGTAAAGTCACATGACCACTGCCAGCAGCCAATAGGTGAGCTGCTCTGCCAGTGTCCTTCCTGTTTCTCTCAGCCTGTTTTTGAGCAGCAGGTGCATGGTGGGAATGAATCCCGATACCCAAATTTGGAGCTTTTTAAATGACTTTTTCAGCTTTTCTGAGGCCTCAGAGATTCAGAAGGACAGCAGATCTCCACATGATGCTGAAGCAGCTTAATCACTTTCATACTCCAAACCTAAACATGTTCTCAAAGCTGCTTCAGCACCAGTTCAGCTCCAGGTGTGACCCCCCTGTAAGACCCCCAGCCTGTAACTCTGTCTTTAACTCATCGTACAAGCTCACGGCTCCATGACCCACGCTGTGGAAGCTAGCTGTTAGCGTTACACCGGCAAAGACAGCTGTAAGGTCACGTTATCGATGATGTCACCTCACCTGAATGCCTCTTTCATCTTCACAGAGGTTTAAAACCTCCAGATGATTTTTAAAAGGTACACAAAGAGTCAAACACACATTACAAACTGATCACGTGACTGGAAAGATGAACTCCTATTGGTCGGCTGGAGCTGAACTTTTTCTCAGTTCTTCTGAAACAAAGAAGAAGAGGAAGGAAGTGAAGGGAGGTCTCACAGGTGTGAGGAGAGATAATTAACTCACAGAGGACCCCCGACACACACACAGAGACAGTAATACAAACACACACACCTGAGTGCACAGTGTGTGGTTAATCTGTGAGCTTCATTAAAACCCTGACGAGACAGAACAAAGAGCTGACTTCACCTGAACATGTGTGTGCATGTGTTCACACACACACACACACACACACACACACACACACACACACACACACACTCAAGAGTAAAAGGTAAAGTCCTGAATCAGCGACAGTCTTGAACCTGGACACACTGGGAGTGTGTGCTAGTGTGTGTGTGTGTGTGTGTGTGTGTGTGTGTGTGTGTTGCTGAGTTAACAGTAGCTCTCTAATTACAGACCCTCTGTCTGTGTCCAGGTGTCTCTGCTCTCATTGCACACCTTAAAGGGCACTTCCACAGATTTACCATCACTCTGTTCAAACTAAAGTCACTCCAGCATCTTTTCACTCCATGAAAGCTGCTGCCTACGTTACCCACAGTGCACCTGGGCAGACTGATGTGACTTCCCTGCAGAAAAGCAACAGTTTTATTCATCAAACAAAGTCGGCTGACTCAAAGCTGATTGCTGAACCCAGGGCAGCAGGATTGATGTGAGGCAGCGGTCAGAAACCTCTGGCTGCAGGGGCTACAAGCTTCAGGGCCTCAAATTCACGGCCTTAAATTCAGGGGCCTTGGGACTCAGGGTCAGGAAATTGAGGGTCACAGTGTTCAGGAGCCTCAGAGAGGCTCAAAGACATTAATCTGTGTTCAAACCTTTACTTTCTCTTTTACACTCAGAGACTTTTACTTTGAAAATCTCAGAGAAAGAAGGCACTGAAACAAGAAGAATGAAAACTAAATGATCAGCGAAGTAAAACAACAACAGAGTCAACAAAGTGAACACCACAAACTCCCACCTGAACCCAACCACCGGGCGCGCTCATTAGCTCCGCTCCATCTCTGCGGTTATTAGGGCATGTCGGCCATCTTAGACTCAGACCACAGAGACTTTAATTTCATTCACTGCTGCTTCTCTCACACACACTCACACACACACACACACACACACACACACACACACACACACACACACACACACACACACACACACCCTGCAGCGGTCCATATGTGCAGCAGAGAGGGACGGACAGTAGGGGGAATCAAACACACCCTGAGGCAGCAGACCAAGTTCAGAAGCTCCTGATCTCCTTCTGTTTTCCTTCTGAACGGGACTCCAGTGACTTTTTCTGGATTTTCAGTTCAGCCCTGGTTATTCTGGGCTCGGTGTGTGAATGGAAGCAGCAGAATCAGCACCAGCAGCTCCAGTCTGCAGTCAGTGACGTTCACACTGATTCTCAGCAGTGAGTGCAGCTCCCTTTAAGCTGTCCTGGGGTCTGCTTCCATTGTTGTTTCTGCAGTAAAGGATGTGAACATTTCCTCCAACACTTCCTGACATGAGGTCAGGGTTAAAATTCTTCATTCTGTCTCCAAATGTTTCTGAGCCCTTCAAGAAAACAACAAACCTGCTGCTCACAGACAGCATGTTTGATTTCAGGGAAGAGCTTCAGTTTCAGTGACCAGCGACAGGATCCAAAACCCGGCTACATTATTAAAGACTGGATGATCAATAAAGCTCTGACATTATTGGTTCTGCTTTCAGGAAACAGATTTGTATTATTTCTCAATAAAAGGTATTCTTTATGTTTTATCTGAGCAGCTCCATCACACCAAAGGTGGAGGAGAAGTCGTAGGTGTTCCGTGCACCTTCAGACTGAAGATGTGAAGCATCATATGTTGGTTTTATGATCTGAGAAAGGGTCCCCATCACCAAAGAAAGCAAAGGAAATGTCTTCCTCTTCCTCACCTCAAGCCTCCTCTCCTGACCTGAAGTCAGGCTCCAACACACAAAAACGTGCAAAAACATGTTATTTATTCCCAATATAGTAGCAACTACTTACAGTCAGTAAATTAAACATGTGACCCTCCCATCTTCAGACAACTGAAAACAACAGCAGCTGATTCTAAGCTAACATTATGTCAGCTGATGTTAAGCGTGAGAGTCCTAAAAATCACACTTTCCCTCTGACCGACAGTTTGGTTACCTTCTCACGTCCTACGAGTTTATTCACCGAGACTCCAATAAAGTTGGATCCACTTCAAAGACAGTTTCACTAACATGGTGAGCAGTAGCTGACAGAGGCTAACAGCGGCTGACAGAGGCTAACAGCAGATAATAGCGGCTAACAGAGGCTAACAACAGATAATAGCAGCTAACAGAGGCAAACAGCAGATAATAGTGGCTAACAGAGGCTAACAGCAACTAACAACAGATAACAGCGGCTAATAACGGCTTACAAAGGCTAACAGCAGATAACAGAGGTTAACAGCAGATAACAGCGGCTTACAGAGACTAACAGCAGATAACAGCAGCTAACAGAAGCTAACAGCAAATAACAGAGGTTAACAGCAGGTAATGCCTTTACCTTTTTACTTAGAAATGACACCCACCTGCATTATGTTCTAAAACCCCAATAAAATCCATCAAACATATAAATCATCCATATGCACTCCCTCCACAAACCAACCATAGCAGCTAACCACACAGCAGCACTGTTCAAACTATTTAAACAATGAACAATAAGCAGTGTTGATTTGGTTCTGAATTTGATTATTTTCTCTACAAAAAGTACTGATAAGAGTACTCTTGAAGTACCAGACCAACAAGCAGTACCAATAAGAGCAGTCGTACCATTAAAATCATAACGACAGCCATCCCTATTTCTTTGATTCCCCAAAAATCTAAAGTAGATCAACAAACAAAGTCCAGATCAGACTAGACTAAGTCTAGGCTGTACAGAGACTTTGACACAGCTGCTACTTAGAATCTGCTCTAAACGAATTTATCAAAAAAAAAAAAAAAAAAAAAGACAGAAATTTTTATAAAAATTTGTTAAAAAATAAATAGTTCACTCACTGCTGCCCCCCTTAGCTGAGCAGAAGAACAACAGCTGAGTAAAAACACGCAACCTCACTTTCATCATCTTCATCATATCCACTGCAGCACAAGTACATACATCCACAACATGTCTGCGGCTCACTGCGGTCTGGGTGCTCCCACCCTCTGATAGGGACATTAAATGCCTCACATACACAAACAGACTTGTAATCAATAATCAGTATATTGATTTATAGATATGAGCATCCTGGACGCGCCTGTTATTGTGATTCTGTGAATGCAACAGCCGGAGCAGACAAACAGATTTCTGCAGCGACACAAACATCAAACCTGAGGACAGGAAACTGAAGCAAAGACACACACACACACACACACACACACACACACACACACACACACACACACACACACACACACACACACACACACACACAGGCGATGAGCTGCACACACTCACAGTCAATACGATCAATAAACTGACTTTCAATCAGAATTCTGATGGACTTCAGCACATCAGAATATTACATGACTCAGATATTCATCCGTCTTCTACCGTCCTTCCCACAGATGTGTGCAGGTTTTCTTCTAGCTCTGCTTCTATTTGACTCTATTTTGAATTTCTACTCCGCTGCAACATGACCACTGCACTGGAAATATGATCAATAATCAAATCAGTGATGCTGGAATTTGACTTTAATTCCCATGATTGATGTCAGAATTCAAACAGAGAATCTGCTTGTTTAACCCTCTGAGCTTCTACTAATTCTACTCTGTTCCATTCTGCTGGACTCGTCACAGGTCTGCAGAAAAAGCTCTGAAAGTGCTCAAAATACCATCAGTACCATCAATACTGTCACATATGGCTGTGAGCTTCAGTCAAACATGGATTCAGAGGATCTGAATGGACTTCAGCTCATCTCTGTGCTGCCACTTAACTGATTCTACTCAAATGTGCAAGCATCTGCTGTGTTCTATTGTTGATTCTGCTGTGGGTTCAGTGCAATCAGATCAATAACAAATCAGTTTTCTAATGAGCAGAAATCAGTCCCACTGTGTTACATGGCATAAGGTCAGCCTGCCCTTTGTGTCTGTTTTCTACTCTGTTCTATTGTTGGATTCTACTGTTGGAAGAGCAGGACTGTGACATCATCACAGCTGATCATGTTTGCGATCATCTGATCACTGATCAATCAGCCGGTTCGAGTTTCGGTTCTTAAAACCAAATCCGACAGAATCTGAACGCATTTCAGATGTTCGGTGAGTAGAACCTGGACTCTGCTGAGTTCTACTGCTGTTGGGTCTGCTCTGCAGTCACGTGACGGAATAAAGCACTGTGCTGGTTCTGGTTCCGACAAACTCGAAACAACTCGAAAAACACGAAGAAGAAGCAGCCGAGGAGGAGGAGGAGGAGGAAGGGGGAGATTTTCCGGCTGGAAACTTGGATGCCGATACAGTAACTCCCATGTTCTTCCTCCTCCTCCTCCGCAGGGTCCCAGACCCCCGCTCCTGTGACACCCCCCCCCCCCCCGAAACCCGGTCCCCGGGGTCGCGCTTACCTTTGAAGGTGTCCGCCCGCGCGCCCGTTAGTCCCAGTGAAACCAGTAAGAGAGCCGCGGGCAGCAGGAAACTTCCAGTCCGCTCCATGTTCTCACCGAGAGCCTCCGGAGCGGGAGGAAACTACTCCACAACTCCGACCCACTTCTTCTCCTCCTCCTCCTCCTCTTCTTCTTCTTCTCCTGTGGTTTCCTGTCCGACCCTGACACGCGCGCAGGCAGGTGAGCAGGCAGACAGGTAGAGCGGGAAAGTGTCGGTGAAACGGTCAGACTTCAGAGTCTCCGCTTCTCCTCCTCCTCCTCCCCCGGTTCTCCTCACAGAGAGAGAGAGAGAGAGAGAGAGAGAGAGAGAGAGAGCAGCTGCTGACGTCAGTGGGGTGGAGGGGGGGTCATTTTACAGGAAATTATTGGTAATAATAATCTTCACTAAACTGAGCCTTTTTTTATTTTATTTGATTGGTTTGTTCACATTTCTAATCTTCAGACTTTTATTGCTTTAATTTCTTTATGGAAACATTTCCGGATTTTATTCCAGTTTGATTCTTTTCTGATCTACATTGGTGAGTCCTCCTGAAACCTTCCTGTTATGATGAAGTTGGTGTTTTCTCTGAGAGGACTCACCTCGTACTCTCAGCCGTCTTTCTCCTCATGAAGCCTGTTTGCGTGTTCCTGGGAGGGCGTGCAGCGCTGATGCTGCCCCCTGCTGGTCACAGCCAGCAGCTCCGCTTCGCTTTGATTCTTCAGGTTTCGTTTCTCTTCCTGTTTGGACCCGAGTCTCCATCCACCTTTATTTCACTGTTTTCTCCTGTGAACACTTGTCTGCATGTTTGTGGGAGAGTAAAAATCAGCTGATAAAGCCACTGTGTGTGTGTGTGTGTGTGTGTGTGTGTGTGTGTGTGTGTGTGTGTGTGTGTGTGTGTGTGTGTGTGTGTGTGAAAACAAAGGGCCCCATTCAGGAGCACTTCTGTCTCTCTGCTGCCTCCTGCAGGATGAACCGAGGAACCGCAGGACTGACGCTGAGACCCGTGACTACAGTAAAAGTACTGACAGCACACAGTAAAAGTACTAACAGCACACAGTAAAAGTACTGACAGCACACAGTAAAAGTACAACAGCACACAGTAAAAGTACTAACAGCACACAGTAAAAGTACTCTCACTTCAGTTAAAGTATGAGAGTTTCTGGAGGAAAGATTCATGTGTGGAAATAAAAAATACTTGATTCAGTAACGTTCACATATCAGGTCATTATTCCTCATGTGTTCACATAAAAACAGGCTGTTTCAGTCTGATTATTTTATGGATCAATCAGTATTGGCTGATTATTGGAGAGCAGCTGTGAGGGTGATTCTTGCTGTTTTCTGGACTCATTACCTGATTGAGAGTTTGGTTCAGGACACAGTGAGACTCACCGTCACAGCTGCTCTCCAATAATCAGCCAGTAATAATAGTTTCACGTTAGCACAGGTATCAGGTGTAGGATATGTTAATATAGGCGAGCAGACCTGACAGAAATGAAGCGTACCAAAGCGCAGCGGCCTCTGTCCTCTGCTCTCAGACAGGTGTCCTAAAGCGCCTCACCTGTGTCTCCTTTACATCACTGCCATCTTGTGGCCGCAGTCAGGTATTGTCGCTCAAAGGGCCGCTTGTTTCGCATTGGTAGGAAACTGTAGCGGTCTCCATTTCGGGGGCGTGTGCGCCTCCCGGTAACGATGACTTTTTCCTGTTTCCGGTCTGTGACGGTAAACTGCCGCCGGCTCCGCTGTCACTGCTCTGAGATCAGTTACGATCTGTGCTTTATGCCAAAGGAGCTTCAGTGCTTTATCAGCATAGCCTGAGGGTCCTCCTGCTGACCACCTTTAGTGTGTTAGCGAAGTGGAGAGGGGAGGCGGCTCTGACCCGGTCCTCCAATCAGACAGGTGAGCTGCAGGTGCAGCAGAATAAGTTACTGATGTAATCATCTGTTCCGCCCACACTCCATCTTCATCTCATTGATGTTTTAATCTCTGTCAGCATATTCACAGGAATAACAGACAGGCAGCAGTGTGTGTGTGTGTGTGTGTGTGTGTGTGTGTGTGTGTGTGTGTGAAACTCACCGCACAGACCTGTTAAAAGCTCTGAATATGTTCTGTGTAAACGAAGTGAAACAGCGCCCTCTGGTGGACAGGAAGGAGAAACGCATGTGACCAGAAAAGTGTGGAGCGCTAAAAATGGCCATGGAAGGAGAGCAGGTAGAATAATCCCACAGTGAGCGTCATTACTCCTAAAACATGACTTTAAATGATGTTTCGTGTTGTGAGTCAGCAGCTGCTCCCCTCCAACAGGTTTATAACCATGGAGAGAAAAACCAGGAGGAGGCAGCAATCCAACAACAATTCATCATATAAAATATTGATATTTTTATGAGGACCACAGCTTTTCATCACAAGGGTCTGTAGTGAACACTTCATGATCTTTACCTGGCTGCAGGATCCTCTGGTTCAGGTGCAAAGCTTCTGATGGTGTCACAGGATTTATTCCTGTGTGTCTCAGTGCTGTAAAGGCTGCTCCCTTTAGGGGGCGCCACAGCAGATCATCTGCCTCCATCACACCCTATCCCAGCATCCTCCTCTGTCACACCAACCCTCTGCATGTCCTCCTTCGTCCATGAACCTCCTCTGAGGTCTCCCCTCTCTCTCCTCTGCACATGTCCAGACCATCTCAGCCTCCCTGACTTTGTCGCTCAGCCTGTCTCAGGTTGGAGGTCGTACTGATGAATGGAAGAATTTATAGCATCATGTGATTTAACGCAGGACCTGATTGATTCAAGTGCTGTGATCAGAGTTTGTGAAAATCAGCACACCAGGAAGGCCTGCGGACCCAAAGGCATCTCAGCATTCCTCCTCCATGTTTGCTCCGGGTTGGAGTTTCAGCTCTGAGCCGGTACCAGCTCCATCCCTACAGGATGGAAGTCATTCCTGTTCCACGGGAAAATGAAGCTTACAGTGGGGAAACCCTCTGAGCTCACATTAGGAGAGAAACTGTGGAGCCAAGTTTGTAAAAGTTGAACATGTGACAGTATTTAAGTTTTCAGTCTCATCACGTGAATCAGTCACTTTCTAAGAAGGCTGAGGGTCCATGGGATGAATTAAAGCAGGATGCTGTTACTGTACAGCTGAGCTGCTGAATCCATGATGGTGCTACCACAGGGTTTGAACCTGGGAGTCAAAGCCAGAATCTGGGCCTGAGATCAGTGAGGACATGAGAGAGCTCCCAACACGCACCACTTTCCTCAGTGCCATGATGGAGGGAGTTAGTGAACAGGAGGAGGTGGCCAGTGTGTGAATTTAATATTACAATGATTATTTAATGTCACAAACTGGGCATGACAAAAAAAAGGAGACGCACACAAATGTCAGTTTAAAGGTTTATTTTAATTTAAAGGAACAGAAGCAGAACTTAAACTAACCGTGATGTGGAGTCAGGACAGTCAGTGAGTGAAGAAATCATATATGCAATGTTGTCAAGTGCAAGAAACCAAACGCCAAAGAAGTGTCTCGAGGAGGACACATCGACTGACTAAATCCACTGTAGATTTAGTCGACTGTATTCTTACGATAATTCGTCGACTAAAAGTATTCAGATGACTAAATTATGACTAAAACTAAACCAAAATTTGCTGTCAAAATTAACACTGCTGTCAGTAGTATATGTGGTTATGGTGATGCTCTGTTCTTAAGTAAAGCCATGAGCTGTCCACAAGGGGGCAGCAGCCTGCAAACCAGGTTAAAGAGTAATTGATGTCTGTTGCAGCCATATATATATTTCTAACAGTGACTCTGGACATCTGAAACCCATCCATCCATTCCCTTCTGCTTATCCTGTTCAGGGTCACAGGGGGGCTGGAGCCTATCCCAGCTGTCATGGGGCGAGAGGCAGGGCACACCTGTACAGGTCGCCAGCCTGTCACAGGGCCAACACAGAGAGACAGACAACCATTCACACCTATGGGAAGTTTAGAGTGACAGTTAATCCCAGTAAGAGCATGTCTTTGGACTGTGGGAGGAAACCCGCGCAGACACAGGGAGAACATGCAAACTCCACACTGAGAGGCCCGGGCCGAGGTGGAATCGAACCCAGACCTTCTGGATCAGAGCTCTTCAACTCCAGGCCTCAAGAGCCGGTGTCCTGCAGGTTTTAGATGGACATATGATAGCATAAATTATATCATGTCACAATTAGGTAATTATGACTTAATGACTGAGAATATGAATAGGTGAAAATATAGTATAATTTATTAGTAATTATTCAGCTAAAATCTGAAGGCCTACAGAAGGGTTAATTACTGCTATCACAGTAATGACTGCAGTACACCAGGTTGTTAGCAGCAGACATTGTTGACACACATATAATGTGAGGCAGAGCTAGTTAGATGTGACTGACTGATAAATGTGCAGGTGACTGTAGATGAAAGCTGAGTAATGACTGCAGGCTGAACGAGCTGGGGGGGGGGGGGGGGTTGAGCCAGGTCAGAGCGGGGGAGTGTGTGATGAACACAGCAGAGGCTAAACTGAGTGTGGGGAGCTAATCCAAACACTGGGGTCCTAATCTCACTGCAGAGCAGCAGAATCAGGCGGGTTTCAGACCCGGGGGGGGCAGAGCTGAGGGCTGCAGAGAGGCGAGTGAGAGGCTGCAGATCTTCTGCTGTTTGCATGATCAGTGTGTGCATCTCTGCACTAACTCGGGTGTTTCCAGCCTGTGGTCGGGCCGAGTGCAGCAAACTGCTCTCACATGCACAGTTTCTTCACAGGATTCTCTCCTGACGTTTAAAATCGCTGGTTTTATTTATTTCATCTCTTTGGACTTGGCTTCATGACATTAATGTAACGATGGAGGGAACTCATTATGGATTTATTATGAGTCTCCATCTTTCTGACTGTGTGGACAGAACTGCAGCAAACACTGTTTAATCAAAGCTCGTCAATGATCATGTGATCATGTGATCAATCACAGATCACGTGATCAATGTGAGCAATCACAGATCACGTGATCAGTCACACTCTTTGGTCACGGCTGAATTTTGAGGCTGAAACTGAACTAAGAGGATTTAAATGGACTTCATGAAAACAGACTCTGAGTGTAATCTGATTACTTTACAGTTCTCGGTGTTGTAGAACCAGCAGCTCTTCACCATGTTAGCCACAGACGGATGATGATGATGATGATGATGATGATGATGATGATATGAGTCATTTAACCCTGTATATATATATATATACACAAAAAATGTAAAAACACACTCTCCACACAGACAACAAACACACATAGAACAAAATACTGAGAACAAACATGACCTGTTCCAGCTGTTGCTGCACAGGTGTGAGTCAGAGAGGAAAAGCAGCGCAGCCTGTTAGAGGCCGTCATCCTTTCACTGCCCGACTCCACAGAAACAGGATAAAACAGCAGCATGGAACAACAAACTCCTCTGATTTCCTTTCTTTGCTCACAGTTTGCTTTAAGTTCAGCCTCAAATCAATAACTGCTTCACGATAATGTGAACACATTCCACCCACTGACCTCTGACCTCTTACAGATCAGTGCTCTGCATATATATCTTTGTTTAACTGAAGGCAGGACTCATCACACCATGAGGCCCAGAGCAGGCTGACAATAACGTTCAGATCTCCAGCTGCTCCCACACGTTAGTGCCCGGGATGAACAGGAGCCCCTCAGTCTGGTCAGGACGCCTGAGGCTGAGCTGTGCTGAAGGCTGTAATGGAGCATGAGAAGCTTTCCCTCCAAAGGTTAGTCAGGTTCAACAAGGCTGCTGTAGCATCCTACACAGTCACCGGAGTCACTGACTGACACTCTGTGATGCTCCGACATCCAAGCCTGCAGTAAAGACGGACGGAGTGACAGAGTGTTGTGGTTCCTCACCTACAACCCAGGGCTGCCATTAACAGGTGTGACCTGCAAGGATCAGCGGGCAGTGTTTCATCAGAGGAAGACGGAAAACCAGGTGAGTCTCCCCATCACTGGGTTAAACTGCATTGCCTCCTCAGGAATTCCCTTGGGAATCAGAGCCGGTCCAGACTTCCTGTACTGGACTAACTGGCTGATCTGCACTGGTTTCTTTGCACAGATTAAGAACGTTTCATGTTAGTGAAGCTGGCAGCAAACAGGTCTTCCTGTGGCTGCAGAGAGGAGGAGCAACTCTGCATATAAGAGAAGGATCTGACTGAGAGTGGGTCACAGCTGACAGGAAAACACGGCGAGTTCTTCCATCACCATCAGGTTCGTCTGGCTCTGTGTGTTTGTGCTGCACTTCATGTGTTTGTGGGACCGCTGAACGGGCGTGTTTGTGCTGATCTTTTAGTTGTGAGAAAAAAGTGGAAGCACTCACACAGACGTGGATGTGTGGGGCACAGAGCGTGGGGTTGCACATGTTAACATGCAGACACATTCACAGCGTGTCAGTGCAGGGCCCCACTGATCCCAGTGTTTCTCTGGTGTGATGGAAGCAGAAAATACAGGCAGATAATTCATTTATGGTAAATTAGTCCAAGGAGGAGCCACTCAGAGAGACCCGAGCTTCTTATATGGCATTCATTATATCACAGTTAAAGGGCACTGATCACTCCAGGGCCGAGGTTTTAAAGGGTGAAGGTGAGAGCTGCTCCATCACACTGACAGGAACAAAGGAAAAGCACGAAGGAGATCCTGGAGTCACAGTGACACTGAGGAGGAGGAGGAGGAACACAGGAAAGTCTGCTTCCACATGTAACACAAAAACAACACAAGTTTTAGTCTTTGCTTTGAACCATGTCTCAGTGTGAATCTCAGAAACCACACACACAGGCACGCACGCACACACACACACACACACATTAGGGTTTATGATTAATCACATCTTTTGGGAAAGCTGAGCTCAGTTCCTGCAGCCGCTCGGATCAGTGTGGTGTTTGAGGGGAAACTTTGGCTGCTTGGAATTCTGAATCTAAGGACAGGAGGGAGGTGAGCTGCATGGGTGGTGGATGTGATCCAGCTTTGTGTGCCGCTCGATGTCTTAGAGGAGGATGGATGAGTGAGGGTTCAGAGCTCTGTGCAGTAACATCTACAGCTGTGGTGTGTGCTGATGGTGTGAACTCTGCTGCCCGTGCCTCAGACTGAGCGAATATGAAGGATTCAGAGTGTGGACGACCTGCGGTCACCATCTACAGACCCCCCTGTGTTTCATGTTTGTACAGCTCAGCAGCAACTGTACTTTTCATCACTCTGCATTTCCTGTTACATGCAGTGGTTCAAAGGAGCCCTCTCAGTCTGTGGTCAGGCTAACTGTGAGCAGCACATCCTGTAATCAGACTTCCTGTTATAATAGATGCAGTTTGTGCTCATCAGTAAAATAAACATCAGAACCAGCAGAGGAACAGCTGATGGATGCGTCTGCAGAGGCTCACAGATCCATCCATCATCATTCTCTCTGCACAACTTCACTGCTTCCAGGATTGCAGGGAAAATGTGTTTCCTTATGTGGAGACCCCTGACCTCTGACCTCTGACCTCTTACTCTCAGTGCTTTCAGTCCCAACAATTATTTAACTTCATTATTTAAACCAATTAGCTGAAAATGATTGGTTGGTGCACCTTCAGCACTGAGGTAATAATGTCAAAGTTCAGCTCTTTAATCTGTGGAGGTGAAATTTCCAAAAGGCTGTTTATGGAAAATGTGCAGAATTAAACGCTGATTTAAAGATCTTAGAAACAGGAGCAGCGCCGTGTGAAGGACCTCAGGCTGCTTTCTGCCTCCTAACACGCCTCGTGCCCAACACGATCCAACAGCTGCTCATCAGCTGCTCGTTAGCGCCATCTAGTGGGCACAAAGTAGAACACCAGGTGTGTGACTTCCAAAGCTTCTGAGGCTGTGACGGTGTCCTCAAGTCAAACGAGGAGAACAAGCAGCTTTTTTCTCCTCAGTTTTTTCCTGACTGAAGATGGAAAGTGTGCAGAAGTGGAGCTGAAGAGCGTTCAGCCGGTGAGAAACCTGAGAACGTTCGATGAACAGCATCACTCTGATGGCAGTGCGCACTGAGCGAACACACACAGTCATCCTAATGCTGTGAAAAAGCTCTTTGGGCTTTAATCACAGCAGGATTTCACAGTCACACATTTCGCACTCATAGCTGACAGATGTTCATCAGCTTTCCTACAAACTCCAGATGTGTACGTGCTTTTTCTCACTGCTCGAACTGACTCACCTCCTAATATTAATATTTGTTTACTGTACGATGAGCTGCGATAAACCAGAAAATGATCGCTCCAGCTGTTTTTACAGTTCTGACATCTGCCAACAATGACACATAAAGAAGTCCTTCTGCAGACGGAGGATTTGGGAGGCGATGACTTCAAAAAATTCAAGTGGATTCTGAGTCAGAAGGGAGCGCTGGAAGGTTTCCCATCGATCCCTACGAGCCGGCTGGAGGATGCAGACAGGATGGACATGGTGGATCAAATGTTCCACACTGACTCGACCAACACAATCAAAGTCACTAAAATGGCTTTGGTGAAGATCGATAAAAATGATCTGCTGAAGAATTTCAAAGACACCACCACAGGTAAAAAATGTCAGGTTACAAAGATATCAGACACAAACAATAGAAACACTGATTAGTTCACATGATACACACACACCACAACCATCATCAGCATCAATAAATCCAGCAGCACAAACAACAAATATGTAGGTTACCTCTAAAAACCCTGCTTAGATTTAACGTACCTGAGATGCAGCTCTGCACATTATCTGCATCTAAGAGAAAAACATCAATCAGAGTGTAGATTTGTAGGACCTCATATTTTCCTGCAGAGTAAAGAGAGGCACGCTGATCAAACAACAGCAACTAAAAAACCCTGAATGAGGTCAAATCACTACAGAGCCATCGGAGCTACAGCAGCTCTCTGCTGCACCTGTGCAAAGGTCAAAGCTGTAGCTCACTGATTAATTCACAGCCTTTAATCATCCAGACTAATGTGGCAGCTTCTCTGTGTCTTCATCAGAGAGTACCATCTTCATCGGTCAGACATAAAACAAGTATAAACATCAAGTGTGACAAAGTGGGAGAAAAACAAATGAGTCAGTTCTTTCTGCCTGATCGGTCTTTTTTTTTTTTACATAAAACGTACTGCAGGGAGATTTCAACTTGTAAAAACCATCTGGGTAACATAATAAGGTTGAAGCCCAGCTTTTTTTTTTACAGGGATGTACCCTGTAAGTACATTTGAATTTTGCATAATTTCCAGGAATAAGTTTCAGGACTATGGCCACGATTTCCAGGGATAAGGCAGTAAGTTCTGTAAAGTATAAAATACATGTATGTAGGGCCTTAGTCCTGGAATTTACAGCCTTATTCCCAGAATTTACAGCTTTAGTCCTGGAATTTATGCAGAACTTAAATTTACCTAAAAGGTACAGCCTTAATCATGGGAAATGCCTCCTTGGTCTTGGAATTTATGGCCTTAGTCCTGGAAATTACACAGAACTTAAATGTAATTACAGGGTGCAGCACTGTAAAATATGTGTACTTACGGCTTTAGCCGTGGGCTACATTAATAGTACTACCAACATCTGTTCTGCTACATTTAAAGGACTTGATAGGGTATTTTTCACTGGTACTTAGATGTAAAATATATTCAGTGTCTTAACATTATGCACAATCTGATGTAGTCCATGAAGGACAGCGAGGTTAAAAAAGTATTTCCAAACTACAGAACATCACCTTAACAGGCCATCAAAGACCATCAGCTTCAAAGTTCGGGGTGCCAGAAAAGCTGATATAAAAAGATGGTCTGGATGAGAGTCGACTTCCTCTGGACTTCCACAGAACTACAATCCTGACTGATGTTATAGAGCCCACCTCAGTGGATGCTCTACTGATAAACCTCATCAGGGGGAAGCTGGTTCCCTCTGCTTACCTCTGGATAACCACACGACCTGCAGCAGCCAATCAGATCCCTCATCAGTGTGTTGGCATGGTGACAGAGATTAGAGGGTTTACTGACCTTTAGAAGGAGGAGTACTTCAGGAAGAGATTCAGAGATAGGGAGCAGGCCAGCAGGATCATCTCCCACATTGAGACATCACAAAGTCTCCACACAATGTGCCACATCCCATCTTCTGCTGGATCACTGCTACAGTTCTGGAGGATGTGCTGAAAACCAGAGAGGGAGGAGAGCTACCCAAGACCCTGACTGAGATGTTCATCCACTTCCTGGTTGTTCAGGCCAAAGTGAAGAAGGTCAAGCTTAATGGAGGCATTAACAAAGATTCATACTGGAGTCCAGAGAGCAGGAAGATGATTGAGTCTATGGGAAAACTGGCTTTTGATCAGTTGCAGAAAGGAAACCTGATCTTCTATGAATCAGACCTGACAGAGTGTGGCATCGATATCAGAGCAGCCTCAGTGTACTCAGGAGCGTTCACACAGATCTTTAAAGAGGAGAGAGGGCTGTACCAGGACAAGGTGTTCTGCTTCATCCATCTGAGCTTGCAGGAGTTTCTGGCTGCTCTTCATGTACATCTGACCTTCTTTAACTCGGGAGTCAGTCTGCTCAAAGAAAAAACATATCAGCTGTCTAAAGTTTTCAGAAACAAACCTACAGTTAAACACTTCTACAAGAGTGCTGTGAAGAAGGCCTTACAGAGTCCAAATGGATACCTGGACTTATTCCTGCGCTTCCTCCTGGGTCTTTCACTGCTGAACAATGAGAGTTCCTCACAAGGTCTGCTGACAAAGACAGGAAGTAGCTCACAGGACACTGAGGAAACAGTCCAGTACATCAAGAAGAAGATCAATGAGAATCTTTCTGCAGAGAAAAGCATCAATCTGTTCCACTGTCTGACTGAGCTGAATGATCGTTCTCTAGTGGAGGACATCCAACAGTCCCTGAGATCAGGACGTCTCTCCACAGATAAACTGTCTCCTGCTCAGTGGTCAGCTCTGGTCTTCATCTTACTGTCATCAGAAGAAGATCTGGACGAATTTGACCTGAAGAAATACTCTGATTCAGACCCAGAGGAGGCTCTTCTGAGGCTGCTTCCAGTTGTCAAAGCCTCCAAGAAAGTGCTGTAGATAGATTTATCAGCAATTTGAAATGAGGTTAATGTCATATAATTTAAAAATGTCTGTTTATTATTATTATTATTCCTCAGGCTTAAGGGTTGTTACCTCTCAGACAGAAGCTGTGAAGCGCTATCCTCAATCCTGAGTTCCCCATCCAATAACCTAAAAGAGCTTGACCTGAGTGAAACCAGTGTGCCAGATTCAGGGATGAAGCTGCTTTCTGCTGGACTGATGAGTGAACACTGTTTTTTGGTCAATCTCAGGTAGGATGGCTGACAATAGGAGCTTACACATGTTATAGATGTGTTGAATTTCTTTTATTTCATGCCTTTTTCCTCACCTTGAAGGACATCATCACGACATCAAGACACACATTTACTGTCTAGTCCATATTTCATCATCCATACGTGGATGGTTTACCATAAACATTTGCAACAGATGTCTGTGTAGGTTCTTAGTCAACCAGGTCATGGTGTTCTCAAGAACGTAAAAAAGGTGACTGGACTTCTTTACATTTATTTTCTTCATGTG
Organism: Archocentrus centrarchus; assembly: GCF_007364275.1. Classification (NCBI taxonomy): domain Eukaryota; kingdom Metazoa; phylum Chordata; class Actinopteri; order Cichliformes; family Cichlidae; genus Archocentrus; species Archocentrus centrarchus. The sequence goes on along the minus strand of NC_044365.1, from coordinate 1,671,964 downwards.
CATCATCATATGAACCAAGGTGTCACAAAGGGCATGGTAAAATTTTACCCATGACTAAGGCCGTAATACAGGTATTTTACAGGTGTGTATCCTGTAAGTACATTTAACTCTTTAACAGTGGGAGATTGCCACCAATGCATCTGTTACCTGCCCTACTTGCTGTGAACAGCTGGTTAACGCTGAGCGTATCAAACAAAACGTATCAAACAGTCTCTGAAAGCTGAGACATTGTGCTTCACACACAACACAAATGGTGCCACTTTTGAAGTCAATGGGACAGTGGGCCTATGGTAAATAAAGGGTTAAGTTCTGGATAACTTCCTGGACTAAGGCTGTAAATATCCTGTAATTATGTGAAAATTGTATTATGCACTGGCTTAACCAAACTTAGAAGTATTTTACAGTGATGTACCATACAGCTTTATTTTTTGTATGAATGTACATTTAAACTAATGCACTTCTTCAGATATGGATCCAGTTCTGTGAAGAAAGTTTAGCACGCTCACATCTAGATTCACTGACACTAATATTGGCAATCAAGAGGTCACAAGAAGGAGGTCACTGATTTGAGTCGGCCCAAAGTTTCATATTCACATGAAAGGGTCCTTGTTAATTGTCCAATCACAAACACATAACACTTACTACACCAAGCATGTCTGTGGTGTGAGTCTGCAACAGGAAAATCACTGTGCAGTTCAGGGTGTCCCAAAAGAACTGACACCATTTGCAAATATCTGGGTAACTACATGTCCTAGGCAAAGGAAATTAAATAGGCTTTGTGTTGAACAATACAAGGTTTATCAAAATTCAGACTTACTTTGAAGTACTTTAAACTTGCTTTGTAGTACAGGGCCCAGATCTGTGTTCCACAGATCAATGGAGTACCTTACTTTCCATGGTGTTCTGTTGAGATGGTGAGACAGCTACTCAAAGAAAGAATTTAATTCTCAATAGTTAGTAACTTTGAATTAACCCCAACAGAGAAGCTTCATATCAGTGTCAGTGATTCATTCAGTTTAACGAGCTGCAATTTATCAGAGATCAGCTGTAATTCTCTGGGCTCAGCTCTGAAGTCCAAACCTGTGCACCTGAGAGAGCTGGAGCTGAGTTCCAATGATCTGCTTGATTCAAGAGTGGAGCAGCTGTGTGCTTTTCTGGAGACTCCAGAATGTAAACTGGAGACTCTGAGGTCAGACATCATGTTTTAGTTGTGCTGAGATGAATACATAGTAGTATGTATGTGCATATATACACATGTACATATAAAAACAGGTATTTGTGTGTGCATTTGATTTGCTACAAAGATATGATTTACCATATTAAGCATTATGGTAGGCTTAACTACCTATCTCCTCAGACACAATACATCATTTAAGAATGTTAGTGTTGACCATGACAAAATGAAGCAAGACAATGAAATCAAATTGAGGTAAATTCTACAAAACGTTAGATTATCCAGAAAGTGGCAAAAACTGGAGTCTCCTTTTCCTAACCACTAAGAAAATAACATACAAACAGTATCCATATTCATTGTTTGTGTTTATGCCTTTCACAGTCTTTCCCAGCTGACAAATAGCACAAAGCAGGATGCATTTCAGATAAGTAACCAGACCATTAAGGACCACCTCTGAGAGACTTACTTCCACATTCACACCTACTTTGAATTTAGAAACCCACTTAACCTGACTTGCCTTTCATCTATGGTAGGAAACCAGAGGTACAAGGCCTGCATGCAAATACTAAAATGGCCTCAGCTGATCTTGAAGTCTAGAACCTTCTTGCTGTGAGGTGACAGTGTTAACCACTGACTTAAAAGTAAATTATTTCTTTGTCTCAGTTTGGAACTTTTCTAACTCAGTGCTGAAGTTGCCAGCTAATAGAATCTCAGCATTAAGATGGTTTGCTGGGAGGAAAGGAACTGGCCTTTCTGGTTACCTAAAAAGTTCAATTGTATCTGTCCATGTACAGCCAGATCTCTGTGTGCTGGAACAAAAACACTCAGTCAACAACATGTAGTGAAGCAGACTAAGTACAGATAAACTACTGAAAGTGCTCACTCATCCATGCAGATCCCTGAATCCAGGTGTTCCAGTCATTTCCATGACCACAGGTGTATAAATCAAGCACCTCGGCATGCAGACTGCTGCTACAGACATCAGTGAAAGAATGGGTCGCTCTCAGGAGCTCAGTGAATCCCAGCGTGGTACCCTGATAGGATGATACCTGTGCAACAAGTCCAGTCACTGCTAAATATTCCACAGTCAGCTGTTAGTGGAATTATAACAAAGTGGAAGCGATTGGGAATGACAGCAACTCAGCCATGAAGTGGTAGGCCACGTAACATCACAGAGTGGGGTCAGTGGATGCTGAGGGTCATAGTGCACAGAGGTCACCAACTTTCTGCAGAGTCATCACTACAGACCTCCAACCTTCATGTGGCCTTCAGATCAGATCAAGAACAGGGAGAGCTTCATGGATGGGTTTCCATGGCAGCTGCATCCAAGCCTTCCATCACCAAGCTCAATGCAGAGCGTTGATGCAGTGGTGTAAAGCACGCCGCCACTGGACTCTAGAGCAGTGGAGACGTGTTCTCTGGAGGGATCAATCATGTTTCTGATTTGCTTTGGGATTTGAGATATGTATTATTTTCTAGTTCTATATCTTGTCCTTTGAGTATATTATTACTGTATTACTAGTGTTTGTGTACAAATCTGACATTTGAATGGATAAAATTCAACATGTAATGAATATTTGATAGTCATGAATTGAACTGATGTAGGTTAAATGATTTAACTTAGCGAAAGTAAGTCATTAGGACATCTTAACATTTCAGACTTTCTTACAGCAGTAGTCTGTCATCATTCACATTGAAACATTTACAGTAATCCCTCGCTGTTTCGCGGGTTTTTGCGGTACTTGTTCTTCACATGCGTAGTACGTGTTGTACAGTAATGTATATATTTGGTGTATAAGTGTGTGGGGAGGGTTTATAAAAACTTAAAATAGTGTATAACTACTAAAATAATGTATAAGTATTAAAATAAATATAGCATCCCTACTTCGCGGATTTTCACTTATCGCGGTGGTCCTGGAACGTAACACCCGCGATAAGTGAGGGATTACTGTACACTGTTTGTCTGTTTGCAGCTACATCCTGTTGACTTCAGCTGTTCTTCCTGCTCCAAACAAACTATAAAACACTGAATGATTTCAAACACAAACTAATGCTTTATTCATTTTTCAGATTGAGCACTGCAGGCTGTCTGAGATCAGCTGTCTGGGCATCACACTGAAGTCCAACCCCTCCAATCTAAGAAAGGTGTACTTGAGTCAGAACAACCTGCAGTATTCAGGAGTGAAACAGCTGTGTGGTTTTCTGGAGAGCCGACACTGTAGACTGGAGACTCTGAGGTCAAACACCATGTTTGTGGTTTGTTTGTTTTGTTGTGTACCAATTCTCTGTCATGTGATATATTAGAAGACCTGAATGCAGAGCATAGCATGTAAAACTACCCAAAGAAACAACAGCTGATTGAAAGAAGTGCAAAATAAACAAAGACCAAATGTATAAATCCAAAAATATGAACATGAGCCATGGAAAAACATGAACAGGAACACCATGTACCTGCACACAGGGGTGACTAGACAACATTAGACAGGTGGGGAACAAGGAACAGCTAAAAGTAATTAAGGTGAAGACAATTAGGGCAGGCATGAGTTTACAAAGGGAGGGAAAAACAGAAAGTAGAAGCAGAACTGGACACAACAGAAAACTTTAAAAAATAAAAAAGGAAGTAACAAAAGTCAGAGAAATAAGAAAAAAGTAAAACAAATATTGAAGTAGTAACTTTGGGAAGGAAAACCTCTCTTTCAACCAGGATAATCAGGATCAGGACCAGGCAGTGATCTGCAACAAGTGGCTGGAGAAAAAGGAGAGCATAGGAGAGAGGAGACATGATTTTAATGATCTGCAGGTGCTCTGTAAACACATGGGGAATGAAAAGATGGAGAAGAAATGATAAATGACTTATGTACCACTTTTCTACTCTACATGAGCACTCAGTGTTTTAAACAACTTGTTCCCCCATTCAAACAAGCACTATATCTAAATGCTTTCCATCTAACATGCACACACAGTCACACTCTGATGAACACACTGGGAGCAACTCTGGCATCAAACCATAGCTGACCTGCTCTGCCACCTAAGCACTGACATCAGCATCAGCACCACCTAATCCAGTACACCATGAGGTGGTGATCAGATGACAGCCCTTTTTTTCCAGTGGTCTAAGACAGACTTCTGCAGATCTGATAATGTAACAAAATCATTAACCTGTTGCCAAAGGCGTCCCAGTGCCAGAAGTACTTACAGACAACTTTGTTTGAACGTGATATTGTAATGGATAAACACGCCTCCACGTCTTACTGTCATTACCTACATGAGAGAAGTGCCCCAGCCCCAAGATGGGGGCACCATTCACCTAAAAATCCAGAGAGGGGCAGAGTCCAGCCCCTCTAAAAGAGGCTGGTTCCAGAACCTGAGCTTTGTGCTGAGGAGAGCCTGACTATCTAGCCATGACCTCTCAGCCTTATGCACAAGCTCAGGCTCCTCACCCATCACAGAGGTGGCGTCCATGTCCCTGTAGCCTGTTTTGGCCACCAGGGATTAGACTGCCAGGGCCTCCATCCTTGACTGCTATCTGATCCATACTACAAAGGATCCCCCTCTGGTTGGTGTACCCACAGGAGGGTGGACCCATGTGGCTCTTTCAGGCTCAGCCCAGTGAGGCTCTATGGGTCTTTTTTTTGTAAGTAATTTTAGATGAACAAATATATATCTCACAGGATGCTAAAGACAGTAGAGACACGCATTGATTAAAAAACCTTTTAAAACCTTTTTTAAAGACTGAAACTGAATCCTATTGGTGTGTACTCTTTGGAGTTTCCATTTTCAAACTTGCATATACACACACTCTGAATCTTCTTCAGCTCTGAAGAGTTTATGAAACACGAGGTGATTTGAACCAGAAACTCTGTTTAATCAGTCTCTGTTCTGTCTTCAGACTGGACAGCTGTGGTTTGTCAGAAATCAGCTGTGGTGCTCTGGCCTCAGCTCTGAAATCCAACCCCTCCCATCTGAGAGAGCTGGACCTGACTGACAACAAACTGAAGTATGCAGATGTGAAGCAGCTGTGTGATCTTGTGGAGAAACCAAATTGTGGACTGAAGTCTCTGAGGTCAGTAGATGGCTGGAGTCAGCCCATGCTGCTTTCAGCAGTGCTGAACTAAACACAGTGTTAGTGAAGGCCGGTGTTTCCTGTAAAGCTGCAGCCTTCTCTGTGGCTGATTTTCCTCCATGAAACTGAGAGATTGGTTTTAACAGGAAGAAACCTCCAGCAGAACCAGGCTCAGGGAGGGGCAGTCATCTGCTGTGAGGGGAGAGAGACAGGACAAAAGACACACTGTGGAGAGACAGAGATTAATATGTGTGCATATATCTGCAGGTGGAAGTTGTGATAAACAGGACGGTGTGGGTCCTGATGAAACAGAGAAGCTGAGGCAGCGGCAGCTTGTGTGTCCAGACGCTCTGACTGGGAGACATCACGGAGCCATTAGATGGAACGACGATTTTAAAATGTTAAAAGTAAGAAATATGAATATAAGCATTAACACGTCTGACTGACGTTTTCACAGTAATGTAATGATGGTGTGACTCCACTCATTATTGTAATCAGAGGGAAAATCTATGAAATCTATTGTTGGTTATAAGATGAATAAAGCTTTGATCTTTTGAATCTAATATAATGGATGTAACTGGGGAAACTGTGGAGGTTAAAGCTATTACATCATCTCTAATTGTGGTCAGGTGTGAGGTGACATCATCATTTGTATTTACATCTTCAACTTTATTCTTTGTCTTTCTCACAATAAACTTCTGTGCTCCACAAAGCTCCTGATATCACTGTTCTCATTTTAACCATCGTGTTCTCCATGCTCAGCTTCAGGTTCCTTTATTTGTACCCACAGGTAGATGTTTGCAGCAGGTGATTCATCCATCCTCACATTTTCTAAACACAAACACCAGATCAGAAGACCAGAGTGAGAAATCCACATCATGTCAGATAGAAAATCTAATCTTAAAAATAGAGAGGGTGTCTGTCTCCTGAATTCAAGCTGGAAGCTGGTTCCACAGAAGAGGGGCCTGAAAGCTGAAGGCTCTGCCTCCCATTCTACTCTTAAGTATCCTAGGAACCACAAGTAAGCCAGCAGTCTGAGAGTGAAGTGCTCTGTTGGGGTGATATGGTACTATGAGGTCTTTGAGATAAGATGGGCCTGATTATTCAAGACCTTGTATGTGAGGAGAAGGATTTTAAATTCTATTCTAGATTTAACAGGGAGCCAATGAAGAGAAGCCAATATGGGAGAAATCTGCTCTCTCTTTCTGGTGCTTTACCGGCTGATAGAGGATTATTTGACTGTTGGGGTTTTCTCAGTATTATTGTCGGGTCTTTATATATACATATCTATTTATATAAGGTAAAGAGACTTACCTCAATGCAAAGCGCCTTGAGGCAACTGTTTGCTGTGATTTGGTGTGATAGAAATAAAACTGAACTGAATGGTTGTTTTGGAAATGACCTGATTGGTGGGTCTGCAGCTAACTGACAGGAGCAGCTGTGTGTGTGTGTGTGTGTGTGTGTGTGTGTGTGTGTGTGTGTGTGTGTGTGTGTGTGTCCTTAAATAGAATTCCTTCCCTTTAGCTTGAGGCTCTCTCCCTGTCAGCACCAGATAAACTGCGGTTGTTTACGCCGTGAATTTGCCAATAAGCTGATCAGTCAGTCACTTCCTGTCCTGCGATGCTGTAAAGGGTGCAGATGTTTCATGAGGTAGGACTTTACTGTTTTTGACTGAATTTTCTTGGTTCAGTTCAGTATTTATCTGACTTTTACTTTATTATCAGAGAAGACAGCTGCTGTTAGACCAGCTCAAACTAATCTTTGACAGAAAGCTGAGCGTTACATTTATGTTGTTCACTCTGTACTGTGGCAGCGATCCAGCCTTTGTATGTTCAAACTGTTCAAAGTGCTGAGGAGAAACTGTGTTTTGCCTCACAGTTTGAAATCTGAGTTCTTTAACTGATGAACCTTCATGACACTGTGAATGTTTCATATGTGAAACTGAGACTTCAGCATGTGTGGACTCAGAGTCTGTCTCTGACCTACAGGAGGTCAGCATAAATGCTGCAGACTCCTCATCCCAAACATCTGGACAGCAGGAAAACATCTGGACCTTGATCACACGTGCTGCCCAGAGGTCTGTGAGGATAATAAAGCACCTGAACAGCATCTGAACGTCTGGATGTAGAAAACCACTGGAAACATTCAACTAGCTTTTGGACAAAAGGTTAACAAGGACAGCACATCTGGATGTAACATCTGTGCAGTAACAGAGAACCATGTGTTTCCATCAGGACACAGCTGGTTGAGTTCTCCAGATTTTATTTAAAAGTTTCTGATCAGCTGAGTTTGTTGAACACCTCTGAGCAAGAAGGAAGAGGAGGAGGCACAGAGGGGGAGGTGCAGGGGGAGGAGATGGGGGGGGACGGTGTGCACAGAGGAGGAGAAGGGGGAGAAGAGGAGGAGTGAGGGGAGGGAGGACAGTCTGACATCAGCAGACAGAATCCGACGGTTCACCGTCAAACAGTTTGGATACAACGTTCTGAGCCTGGCTCGCCGAGGACTGAAGGTACGACAGCGCCACCTGGTGTCTGCACTCATACGCTCACAGTGTAACCCTGTGGGGTCTCAGTCACATCTCTGGGAACAGCAGCCCCAACGCTCCACATGTGGAATTAAGGGTTTGACCACGTCTTAGCAATCAGGGGAACAAAGGGAGAGAAATCATTCTGACTGACACGCAGAGAAAATGTTTCCTCTTAAAACTCCGTCCTGCTTTCCCAAAAACACGGGGCTGGGGTCGGGGCTGGGGTCGGGGCTGGGGCTGGGGGTCACCCTCAATGATGACTGCAACCTCAGAGGGTTAACACGGGTCAACCAAGACTGACAGTAAATGAAAAACGAATCATTAAAAGGAACCGTGAATATGAAGATGCGCACATTAACAAAGTGCTTCACAGAGACACAGAATGCAGCTCAGAGAAGAGCAAAGAAACCATTTATTTAAAAAGTAAATAAACTCTAATTCACACGTTCGTTTTGATGGTACGAGAATCGCATGTGATATCGAAGTGAGAGTCAGGTGATCTGAACAGGTAGGGACGGCAGATCGTCCTCCGTCATCGCTGAGTGTCCTCCACCTGTGACACTGTCCCTGTCTCAGTGGGTTGTCTCAGTGTTGCCCCTCTAGTGCACCTGTTGGTAATTTCATGAACACCAAAACAGCTGAAACTCATTGACACCCCCCTGATACTTACCTGACCCCATCAGTATCACAGAGGGTTACTGACTGATGCTGAACTCTGATGGAGGGGCTGAGGGGGGGCTGACCTCTCTCAGTGTGATGAATTTTGAGTGAACTGCAGCATGAAGGGAGGATCAGCCTCCTGATCTGATCCTCTCCCTGTCAGAGCACCTCGTGGATCTCATGGAGATCAGATTTGAGGTCCGCAGAGTGAATCTGAAACACAACCTCAGGGAGCTTGTGAGATGAATTAGCACCTTTCAGAGGATGATGCTAAATGCCAGCAGCTATTAGCTGTGTGTCGTCTGGTGTCACTGACGCACCACAGCTGAGACACTGGGTTTGTTCATGTCGTCTCCAGTAAAATAGAACACATGGTAGCTCAGATCCACGTACAGTCTGTGTGTTCCTTCTTCCTCTTTCTGCCTGCAGGATGTTCCGGATGAACTGTGGGAGCTGTCGGAGTTGGAGAAGCTAAATCTGTCTCTCAACAGCCTGAAGGTTCTTCCTCCTCAGCTGGCTCTGCTCTCCAACCTCGTGGTCCTCAATCTGTGGGGTAACCAGGTAAACACTTCCTGTTTGATGTCTTAATGTTAAACAGGTCTTCCAAAGTCCCCGAGGTTACAGGCCTCAGAACAGAGAACATTATTTATCGTTTATGTTGATCCAAAGTTACTCTTTATTCTAAATAAAACACTGCAGAAGCACAGATGGAAGTTTTTGATAAAACATTTAATGCAGTGATTAAAAAAAGCTCTTCCATAAATCCTTCCTTCTTGTTGGAGGACAGTTTAACATCTGATCCTACAATTCCCATGAGGCACCAGGAGAGTCTCTCACTGAAGCATCCCTGCCTGATAAACTACCTCATTTATTTGAGTTAAACAGCATTTAGTGTGCCCATGAGCAAGGCACTGACCTCCTTCCTCCTCCCCCTCCTTCCTCCTCCTCCTGTGCAGCTGCTCAGTGTCCTGGATAAATAAAGGTTCTGATCCCCTGAAATCCACCAGGATCCAATTTCTCCCCCCCCCCCCCCCCCCCCCCCCCCCCCCCCCCCACCTTCAACCTTCAGTCCTTCTTTAGTCAGCAGCATAAAGAGTCCTCAGCACACCGCAGGCTGCATCAGCTTCCTGTTCCTGAAGTACACTGTAAACCCGGATAAGTTGTAACCTGTTGCCTTAAATTTTTAAAGTAATGAGCATCAGTTGAATAAGTGCAGTGGACTATGTTCAATGTACTTGAGGCTCTTTTGGAATGAAAGATTTAAGTTGAATGTACTAATAACAGAGTTTCAGTAACTGAAGATAGTTTAAGCACTACTCCATTACCAACTGACCAAACTAACCCAGAGAGAGACAGCCAACCATTCACACCTGTGCATAATTTAGAGTGACCAGTTAACCTAACCCCAGTAACTGCATGTCTTCAGATCCACACAGACACAGGGAGAGCATGTGTGGCCCATCTAAATGATGTAACCACAATAGTGTTTAAAGGTTGCAATTTTAAATGCCACTTTATAAGTGTTACCTTATAGCCTACATGAGTATTGAGCTTATAATCGTTTACTTTGTATAAGTAGTCCTGTTTAAATGATATTGTGGAGGGGCGGAACCTATGCGCACCTCTCAGTCCCGGCTGCATAAGCTGGTGCAACTTCCTGCTCACGCTTATACGCGGTCTGGAGAAAGACATGAGTGTTGGTGTGCTTCTTACTTCCACTCTACAATTGCTTTACAGGTCGGTATCCAGTTGAACAACTGTGAGTTAAAGCCTTAAGCTGTTCATCATGCTCGGATTGCTTAGTCACTGCGTAGGATGATCGCCGTGACTTGCGATGACTGTTTTATTGAGGATCGCTGAGCCGCGATCGGTAACGGCGGTAGAGCTGAGCCGCGCCGCTCGCTTTGCTAGTCTCGCGTTAATGATCGTCTTTCTCGCGATAATGAGCATTTTCCTCTCGACATTGAATTCACGCTTAAAATGTGGTTAAAGGGGTCGACATTATCATATTGATCACCTCATTCACATGTACATGTCTCCCAATCTCCTTTGTATAACTCCTGATGTGGCTTGATGAGTTTTATAAGCATAGAATGATGCATAGTTCCAGATTATTAGTGTTGTTGTGTTAATGCCAGACTGTCAGTGTTAACTTTATGTATTAGGGAAGTATGTTACAACCAAGAGAGTTTATAGTTAAGTAAAATTTCAAAGAGCTAAGTCCAATTATAAATGAGCTTAACATGCTTAGGCGAAAGCACAGGTGATGCACTGAGTTTTGCACTATTGAAATAGGAACCTATAGTACATTGAAACTACAGTATATATACATTGTTTACCAGCATTCCTAAGAGTCACCTGGAGGTGGAAAAGTTGTAATTGCATCTAGTTCTGTGTAATAAGAAATGAATGAGAGCAGGATGCCACTCCATTTTGATTTTTTATCTATCTAGATGGTTTGTACTGGACATTTAAAGCATTGAAATGTATTGTAAATGAGTTGAAACAAAATTATTAATATACGCGGTCTGGAGAAAGACATGAGTGTTGGTGTGCTTCTTACTTCCACTCTACAATTGCTTTACAGACACTCTTTTTGTTACCGGAGTCCCTGTGTCAGCTGGGACCTGCAACAAACTGTGGGGGCTCGTCCGGGATCCCTCCCTTTGAGTCTTAGGGGGGATCCAGTGATAACAGAACCACAAGATAACCACGACCTAGGTGTTGCTACGGCCACGCAAGCCAGTGAGTGTCCACGGAGGAAGATCAAGGTGAGAAGGATCTTTGCCTCATCAGGGAGCTGCACGGCTGCAACGGAAAGACAACACACTCTATTTGCCACAGAACTAAACCAGAGAAAACACACATGTCAACTGCACGGAAGGAACTGACATGGAGCATTAGGAGGCGCTTGTTCCTGCTCTCAGACACTAAACTTTTTGAGCTAGCAAGGAACATAGCTGCAGACATTCAAGACACAGCACCTTTCAACCAGGATGATATTGAGGGCTGCATGAACTATCTCACCTCCTACATCCAGTCAGAGACTCTCCTAGGACTTGAGGACGAAGGCATGAGCCATCTGCTGTCATTAAATGACTTAATCAGCCAAGCCATTCAAGTCAGAACAGTAGATAATCCCTCTGGAGCTGCACCGCCAAACATGCCTAGCCCTCATCCATCAGATTTGCCACCAGAAACACCAGCCTCCCCTGAAAATCAAACAGACCTCCGTACAAACGCAAGTACAGAGACACAGTCGATAGAGGACCTGAGGAAAGTGTATGAGGATCTGGGGGAGAGATTGAAGCAGTACGAAGCAGCGGTTCCCCGACCAGCTGTAATGGCCGGTGATCAAAGCCACTCTGACTCCCTCAGTCGCTCACACCTCAGCCCAGAGAGACCAGTCATCATAAGAGACCTTTCCTACCTCCCACGTAGAGAATTCAAAGTATTTGGAGGACAAATAGGAGACAATAGTTCGGAAATCAGCTATAACAGTCTCACAAAGCAAATCAATGAGGGACTAAAAGAAGGGGTTACCGAAACAGAAATTGTGAGGGGAGTACTTAGAATCGTCAAACCTGGCACCTTCAGGGACATGCTCATGCTCAAAGATGAACTGTCCCTCCCTGAACTCCAAGGCTTCCTCAGGTCCCACCTGGGAGAAAAGGCAACAACTGAGATGTTTCAGGAGTTAATGTGTGCTAGGCAAAGTAAACAAGAATCACCCCAGCAGTTTTTGTATCGGATGATTGGGCTCAAACAAAAGCTAACCTTCCAGTCAAGGCAGGGCAGCGTAGACATTTCCTATGACCCGAAAACCATTCAGGAAGTGTTCCTGCACACAATCTACCAAGGCCTGGGGGTTAAGTATGCTGACATGAGACAGAGACTGAGACCCCTCACCCTGAATAGAAATGTCACAGATGAAGAGATCCTTAGCGAAGTCACTAAAATAATAAGTGATGAGAATGAACGCCAGCGGAGATTAGGCCAAACACCCCGTCAAAAGACAATACATGCCCAAAGTGTAGCAGCTGAAACTGAGGAAAAGGAAACCAAGGATTACCAAACCTCTCAGACAATCAAACAACTCACTGCCCAAGTAGAGACTCTGACCAACATGGTAGCCAGCCTAATGGAACTGAAAGCTGTGAACCCCCACCACTTTTCCCCATCAGCGCCCGTCCAAGGCTCTCCTCATACCCATCCATATTCTCCTCCACCACAACCCAGTAGCCACCATCAGCGTTCAACCAATCGGCCTACAGCTTCCACTAAGAGGGGAGCCCTTTGTCCAAAGTGCACTGAACAGAAGTTGCAGGACTGTAGTCACTGCTTTGTGTGTGGAGAACTAGGCCATAGAGCAGTTGGATGCTTAAAGCGCACCAAGTTTCAGGGAAACTGGAATCGGTCTCTGTTGAGGGACAGTCAGAGACTGGTACCAGACCCCAGTCCCAGCCAGTAATGTCTGCCAAGCAACACCGTAAATGGACTGGAGAGCAAACCAAACGCAAGAGGAACAAATCCTATGCACCCCCCTATCGAACTACTGCGGGCTGTAAAGTTCCCTTGGTCGGGAAGAAGAGTCTCCTGAAATGTTTGATTAATGGTTATCCAGTTTCGGCGTTATTTGACTCGGGTTCCCAAGTGAGCATAGTAGACAGACAGTGGGCGAAGACACACATTCCCAGCTATCCAGTTAGACCACTACAAGAGCTTCTAGATGATGGACTAGAAGTGTATGCAGTCAATGGCCAAGCCGTTCCTTATGAGGGGTGGGTTGAACTCACAGTCACTCTTTCTGGTCACGAGGATCCAAATCTAACCGTGCAGGCCCCCTTCCTAGTAAGTAGTCTGACCCTCCCCCAGCCACTAGTAGGAGCTAATGTTTTAGGGGCAATCATCCAACAACAGGAATCAGATGAAGATGCTAATACCATTTTACTGAGTCTCCTACGCCGAGCTTTTGGGTTGGATGAAGAACAAGTTGTGGCCATGGTTAGTTTTATTCAAGTGCCACAAAATGGTGACTGTGACCCAGTCACAGTAAGAGTTGGTAAGGACAATGTAACCATTCCAGCAGGTAAAGCAGTGCAGGTTTGGTGTAGGGTGCCCCAGAACTTTGACACCGCTGACCCCCTTGTGCTTTATGAACCTGCAGAAGAGAATGTCGCTTTAAGACATTTGAGTGTTGGAGAAGGACTCCTAGAGATTAATAACAACCAAAAACCCCTTGTTAAGATCCCCATCTCCAACCACTCAAAGCATGAAGTAATTTTACCAAAAAGAACCACACTAGGCACGATCCAGCATGTCGCTAAAGTAATAGAACAAGACCCTGTAGAGTTGCCCCAAACCATGCCAGCCACAGTAACATCCGTGGAGGCGGCCCAATCTACCTCTCCTAAGGTCTCCTCTGCTGAGTCCTGGTTACCACCAGTCAGTCTTAGTCACCTGAGTCCAGACCAACAACAGGCAGTGGAGAAGGTGCTGAGGGAAGAGTGTGAGGCGTTTTCCCGTGACAGCAGCGACATAGGCCGTATCCCGTCATTGCAAATGGACATCCGACTCAAAGACGACACGCCAGTCCAAAGGGCCTATGCTTCCATCCCGAAGCCCCTTTACCGCGAAGTCAAGGAGTATATCCAAGAACTGCTAATCAAAGGATGGATTGTAAAGTCACAGTCACCTTACGCAGCCCCTGTGATCTGTGTGAGAAAGAAGGATGGAACTCTACGGTTGTGTATTGACTATCGCCTTCTTAACAACAAAACAGTGCCAGATCGTCATCCGCTCCCTCGAATCCAGGATCTCACGGACTCACTTGGGGGCTACAGCTGGTTCTCAATCCTGGATCAGGGTAAAGCCTACCATCAGGGTTTCATAGCAGAAGGGTCCAGGTACCTGACCGCCTTCACCACACCATGGGGCCTTTACGAATGGGTACGAATACCCTTCGGGCTGTCAAATGCACCAGCAGCTTTCCAACGGAGCATGGAGGAGATGCTCGACACACTCAGGGATGAATGCTGCATCCCCTACCTGGACGATGTGTTATGCTTCTCCAAGTCATTTGTTGAACATGTCCAAGTGCTGCGCAAAGTGTTGCAGGCTTTACAGCGTCATGGAGTAAAACTAAAGCCTGAGAAGTGCGAGTTGTTCCGCAGTGAGGTCCGATATGTTGGGCGCTTGGTGTCTGCAGATGGCGTAAAGGTGGATCCCAAAGACATTGAGGCAGTGCAGGCGCTCAAACACAAAAGACCACAAACAGTTGGGGGTGTGCGACAGCTTTTGGGGTTCCTGAGCTACTATCGGGCATATGTACAGGACTTTTCACGCATTGCCAAGCCCCTGTACGACCTACTCCAAATCCAATCTGACATAGCTCAGACTAAACCGACCAGAGGCAGAGTGAAGTACCCTCAACAATCATCTCGAGCTCCAGTACAATGGAACGAAGAACACCAAAAGATACTTGAGCAGCTGATCGACATGCTGACCCAACCACCAGTGTTAGCATACCCGGACTTCACCCGTCCCTTCATACTCCACACGGATGCATCTCAAAAAGGCCTGGGAGCAGTCCTTTATCAAAAGCAGGATGACAAGATGAGAGTAATTGGGTACGGGTCCCACACATTGACACCCGCCGAACAAAACTACCACTTGCACAGTGGCAAACTCGAGTTTTTAGCCCTCAAGTGGGCAGTTTGTGACAAGTTTAAGGACTATCTTTTCTATGCCCCTCATTTCACCATTTTCACGGACAATAATCCCCTAACGTATGTCCTAAGCACAGCAAAACTAAATGCAGTGGGACACCGTTGGGTGGGGCAGTTAGCAGATTACCACTTCGACATAAAGTATCGATCAGGGAAAGCCAACACTGATGCGGATGTGCTTTCTCGCTGCCCCCTTGACATCAATACCTTCATGGAGCAGTGTTCTGAGGAGCTTCCAGAGGAAGCGGTTGGAGCAGTATGGGAAGGGAGCAGGAGAGCTAAGCAGGGGGATGTGCCTTGGGTAGCAGCCCGCAACCTAGCCTCATCTAACCAGCCTCTCAGAGGGTCCCTTCACACAATCAGCCATGATGAATTGGTTCAGGGACAGCGCCAAGATCCTGTCATTGGAAAAGTCCTGAAGATGAAGGAAGACAATATTACACCAAATGAGGACAACAAAGGTAAACTTGATACAAACACTAAGAGACTTTTGAGAGAGTGGAGCAGATTGCACATAGATAATGGCCTCCTGTACAGGAAGACAACAACACGCAAACAACTTGTCCTACCAGCTACTTATCGGCAGACAGCTCTGACCCACCTTCATAATAACATGGGCCATGTTGGAGTGGAAAAAGTCCTCGGTCTAGCCAGAGAGTGGTTTTATTGGCCTTTTATGAAGAAAGAGGTAGAAGAGTACATCACCAGAAAGTGTCCATGCATTAAACAGAAAAAGCCAGCAACACATGAGAGGGCCCCAATGGGTAGTATAACATCCAATTCACCCCTGGAGCTTGTGTGCATAGATTTCTTACACTTAGAAGCTTCCAAAGGTGGGTTTGAGTACATTTTAGTGGTGGTTGACCACTTCACCCGGTTCGCACAAGCCTACCCCACCAAGAACAAAGCAGCTAAAACAGCAGCAGATCGGCTCTTCAACGACTTCATTCCCAAATTTGGATATCCCACCAAACTCCACCACGATCAAGGCAGGGAATTCGAAAATGAACTTTTCAAAGCTCTCAGACAGCTGGCAGGTGTAGGTCACTCCCGGACGTCTCCCTACCACCCACAATGCAACCCTACAGAAAGACTAAACCGGACATTGTTACAGATGCTCCGCACACTAGGGGAGAAAGAAAAGCATAACTGGAAAGACCACCTCCCCCATATCATCCACGCCTATAATTGCACAAGGCACGAGGCCACAGGCTTTTCCCCATATTACCTGTTGTATGGCAGACACCCCCGCCTCCCAGTGGATCTCCTTTTTGGCCTTATGGCAGAAGATGGAGATGAGACGGCACAGGGATATGCCAAGAAGTGGGCAGGAAAAATGACAGAAGCCTACAGAATAGCATGCGCAAACAGTCAACAGTCAAGTTTCAGGGGAAAAACAAACTATGACAAGAAATGTAAAGGAGTAACCTTGCAGCCTGGAGACAGAGTACTGGTACGTAATCTCAGTGAAAGAGGAGGACCTGGCAAACTAAGGCCCTATTGGGAGCAGATGGTCTACATTGTGAGAGAGCAAGTTGGAGAGAACCCGGTCTACAAAGTAAGCCCAGAAACCGGAAATCGTCCTATTCGTACTCTGCATAGAAACCTGCTATTACAAGTGAATGACCTACCAGTAGAGATAGCCCAAGACCCTCACGAAGCCTCACGAAAACAAAAGAGAAACAGGAACCCGGCAGAAACATCAAAAACTCCCACACAGATATTAAGTCCCGAGGCAAGGGACTCTGAAGATGATGCGCCTCTCTATTGGTTTCGCGTGCCCAGACATGCACAAATCGGGAGTCAGCATCCGGAACAACAAGGTTGGAGTGAATCACAAAACAGGCCCACCCCAAGTCAGACACGTCGATCGGAGGGACCTTGTCGTCAACCAGAACAAATAAGAGATATTGCTATAGAAGCGGAGAACTCTGACAGTGAACAGGATGACAGTTTGGAGGAAAGCCGACCCCTTCATCAAGAGGAGGATATCGCAGATCCTGCTTCGCGACTAGTACTCGATCCCGAGCCAGCATCTAGTCCTGAACTACAGCGTGAGGTCCAACCGGGGTCGTCACACCATCTGAGGCAGTCCACCAGACGGAGGCGTCCAAACATGGTCTTCACGTACCCGTCACTGGGTCGCCCCACATACCAGCCTTGCCCGATGGTGAACGCAGTCGGCGTTCAGCGTGCACAGTATCCTTTTCTATATTATTGTTCTCCTTACCCCCAACCCTTCTACTCTGCACCCGTAACATCATACCTACCAGGCGCATACCCCATTTCCTGCGCTTGAACTTTAGAAAAAAAAAAGAAAGCGACAAAAAGACACTTGAAAAGACATTGCTGAGACGTTTCTTATGATAAGAGACTCTTAAGGGTTATAAGAGGTTTTTGAGTTATTAAAGTCAAGTTCCAGGAGTCACTTTTGTTGTTGGGGAGCGTGTGGCCCATCTAAATGATGTAACCACAATAGTGTTTAAAGGTTGCAATTTTAAATGCCACTTTATAAGTGTTACCTTATAGCCTACATGAGTATTGAGCTTATAATCGTTTACTTTGTATAAGTAGTCCTGTTTAAATGATATTGTGGAGGAGCGGAACCTATGCGCACCTCTCAGTCCCGGCTGCATAAGCTGGTGCAACTTCCTGCTCACGCTTATACGCGGTCTGGAGAAAGACATGAGTGTTGGTGTGCTTCTTACTTCCACTCTACAATTGCTTTACAGGTCGGTATCCAGTTGAACAACTGTGAGTTAAAGCCTTAAGCTGTTCATCATGCTCGGATTGCTTAGTCACTGCGTAGGATGATCGCCGTGACTTGCGATGACTGTTTTATTGAGGATCGCTGAGCCGCGATCGGTAACGGCGGTAGAGCTGAGCCGCGCCGCTCGCTTTGCTAGTCTCGCGTTAATGATCGTCTTTCTCGCGATAATGAGCATTTTCCTCTCGACATTGAATTCACGCTTAAAATGTGGTTAAAGGGGTCGACATTATCATATTGATCACCTCATTCACATGTACATGTCTCCCAATCTCCTTTGTATAACTCCTGATGTGGCTTGATGAGTTTTATAAGCATAGAATGATGCATAGTTCCAGATTATTAGTGTTGTTGTGTTAATGCCAGACTGTCAGTGTTAACTTTATGTATTAGGGAAGTATGTTACAACCAAGAGAGTTTATAGTTAAGTAAAATTTCAAAGAGCTAAGTCCAATTATAAATGAGCTTAACATGCTTAGGCGAAAGCACAGGTGATGCACTGAGTTTTGCACTATTGAAATAGGAACCTATAGTACATTGAAACTACAGTATATATACATTGTTTACCAGCATTCCTAAGAGTCACCTGGAGGTGGAAAAGTTGTAATTGCATCTAGTTCTGTGTAATAAGAAATGAATGAGAGCAGGATGCCACTCCATTTTGATTTTTTATCTATCTAGATGGTTTGTACTGGACATTTAAAGCATTGAAATGTATTGTAAATGAGTTGAAACAAAATTATTAATATACGCGGTCTGGAGAAAGACATGAGTGTTGGTGTGCTTCTTACTTCCACTCTACAATTGCTTTACAGACACTCTTTTTGTTACCGGAGTCCCTGTGTCAGCTGGGACCTGCAACACATGCAAACTCTGCAGGAGGCCAAGGTGGACTCAAACCCAGATTATTAGCTATGCCAGCTGTGAGGCAGCAGTGCTAACCACCACGCCACCGTGCTGCCTGCAGCAATGACATTTTTTATGATGTTGAACTGTGTCTGTTTACATTTATACATAAACATGATAAAACTCAGCCCTGCTGAACGCTGGTACATTAACATTTACAAATAACATCTGTCCATGGAACAATGAAAAACTGCACAAGCAGAGAACCAGAGGGTGAACACAGAAACAAACATCTACTCTTTCAAGCTCCACACAGTAAGAGGCTGGGGTCAAGGGGGAATCGAACCCAGGCCTTTTAGGTGTCATTCTAGCTGCAGAGGTGGGAAGTAACGAAGTACTAATACTTCGTTACTGTACTTAAGTAGATTTTTTAGGTATCTGTACTTTACTTGAGTATTTATTTTTCTGAGTACTTTTTACTTTTACTCCCTACATTTTTACACAAGTATCGGTACTTTCTACTTCTTACATTTTCAAAACAGACTCGTTACTTTTTAACACGTCAGGGAGAAGTTTGCGTTTCCGGTCAGTGCGCCGTCAGTCATCAAGCGATCTGAGCCTAAACGGCGGAATAATAACATATAAGAGACAATCGTACTGGCGTATCCTCCATCACCGGGGCTTATCGGGTACAAAGGGATTAAATACACAAACCCATATAATTAATGTCTCATTTATAGCGCTATAATCAGGGGTCACAGCGGGCCGGACCGAATCCGTAAGTTATGCTCGCGGGACATAAACAGCTTAGCTAGCGGTACTGAAGAGGAGCGAGCATGAAGGGAGTAACGTGTGGCAGGTAAATGCAACGTTTCTAAATGCTCAACAAATATCAGCAAACACACAAAGTGTGTGCAGTTTGTCACACAGTGTGTCTGCTAGCTAAAAGAAGAGCTGCTGTATTTCAGGGAGAGCAAAGAGAGAGAAGTTCACTCAGAGATGGAGAAAGAGGACAGGAGAGGAAGAAGAGAGGTTAGAGTTAAAGGTAAGGACTGGAAAATAAACTGAAGTATGCTGACTTTGTGGTATTCAAAGATTGTATGAAAATACTGCAGTTTAGTACGTAATAAACAGGTTATCTTGTTGTACTGTATTTACAGTAAAGCTCTGTGTTGGACTGGAGCACAGTGTTTGTGTTCATGGTCAGAGTTACAGGTTACATCAGTGCAGCAGAGATGAGTTTGAATCAAAGCTGCTGATGCTGAGATTCATTCACTGAATCCAACATTTCTACAGCCTGTATGCTGTCAGTGTAGGGGATGGAGATCAGCTCAGAGAGCTGTGAAATACTGGCTTACATCTTTGTGAGTTCAGTTCATCCATGCTGTCAGTGTAGGGGATGGAGATCAGCTCAGATAGCTGTGAAGTACTGGGTTACATCTTTGTGAGTTCAGTTCATCCACACAGAGCAGTAAACCTCAGAGCAGCAGCAGCAGCAGGTCAGCTGATCACAGCCTGCACACCAACATCATTTACTGCAGCTCACAATAGAAAGCTGTGATTCTTCTCCCCATGCAGAGCCACTACAGCTGATCTTAGGATTCCTCCACCTTCTGAATCCCACTGTAACCCCTGAGTATCCTCATGTTGGTGTTTAGGTGGAGGCACAGTCACCCTCTACTATGGAGGACACAGAGAATAAAGCTGTGCTTAAATTCCCTTTCACAGTTTGTGATTCAAGCTGAGTCCATTCATTAGAATTCAAATTTAGATTGGAATAACGTTTGTGTTCTCATGTATTATTTTATATTATTACAATAATATATAATAAGGTTCAGTTAGCTTTACACAAAAAAAGCAGGTAGAAACGTCCTCCAAAGAGCTACTTTTACTTTCTTACTTTGAGTAAATTTCAGAGCCTGTACTTTTTTACTTTTACTTAAGTAAAGAAGTTGAACCAGTACTTCGACTTTTACCAAAGTATTTTTTAACACAAGTACTTGTACTTCTACTTAAGTACAGAATGTCAGTACTTTTGCCACCTCTGTCTAGCTGTGAGGTAACACTGCTAACCACCACAGCACCATGCTGCTGCTCATGAGTCCTGTGTGTTAACCTGATGATGAAAACCTGATGATATTGTTTGAACTCAAACACATTTAACACAACAAGATAGACCATCAAAAAGTTCAGTCTACTCAGAATTAATAAGTAATGTTGCAAAATGACAGATATTTAAGTAATATAAACTCAGTTTATTTCAGTAGGAGCAGTTGATTGGACTTAAAAACACAATTACAATAAAAAAGGATGAAACAGTTCAGCTTACTCAGCATTAACAAGTAATGTTCACATATTAGGCAATTTTAAGTAATATGAACTCAATATTTTTAAGTCGAATCAAAATCTGGCTTTACAGTGTAGTTCTTGTTGTTTTCTGGGGCACTGAGGAGGACACAGAGGGCCTCAGGTTAGAAACCCTGACCAGCGCCTGTGAGCTAAACTCTCACCGGAAGTTTTCAACACTCCATAAAATTAAGTTTTTCCTGGATCTGACTCATGTTTCCTTATTCTCTGTTTAAATCAGGTCTGAATTGTCCTTCAGGTTCAGAGTTATTTTCCTGCCATGGCCTTGTCTTATATCCTTATGATAACACATCTGTCCCTGCTGTTGTTTGTGTGCAGCTGAGCAGTCTGCCTCCAGAGATCGGTCAGCTGAGGAGACTCCGCGTTTTATTCGCCTACAGAAACAGACTGAAAGAGGTTCCTGAGGAGCTGGGAGCCTGCACACAGCTGGAGGTGCTGCTGAAAACTGTGACCACTGCTTCTGACAGGAGCTCTTTAAAACGTTGCATAGGCTTGTTTAAGCAGGTAGAACCCAGACTCTGGGCTGATGTGATGAATGTGATGCTGTCTGTGGCACAGATCTCTGAATCATTTGGCTCCAGATGGTGTTTGTGGCAGCAGGGTGTGGTTTCTGCTCGTCTGCAGGAAGACAGGTGCAGTTAGCAGTGCCAGGCGTCCCTCATTATTCATTGCTTAGTTTGAACTGTTTGCTTTGGTTGCAGCAGCTTCTATGGTTACCTGCAAATACTGAGTAGCTACTAACTGGGCAGTAGGAAAACTTGAAAAGGTGGGATGCCAACAGGAAATGGAGAATGATGCTTTCACAGTAAAGCGGTCAGCGCTGCAGCCGCCCTGTTTGAAGGCAAACCTCCATCTTCCAGTTTCACAGTTTCACTGAAGCTCAGAGAAAAGTCATAATTTCTGACCTTTAGGTGAGACTTTTATGTTCAAAATCATCGCCGCTGTTTATTTTTTAAGAAAAAATTGTTGTTTTTATGACGAAGTTGCCACCAAAAGTTTGAAATGGGTTATCACAAAGAAACGCTGACTTGTACTGAGACTCAGTGGACTTCACAGTGGAAACAGGACTAATACATGAGGTTGCACAAACACAGTGAAGTTTCCCCCATTTTTCAGGTGCTGAGTTTAGCCAACAACCAGCTGTCATCGCTGCCGGCCTCTCTCTCCAATCTGACCAAACTGAGGAAACTCAACCTCAGTCACAACCTCATCGCTCACATCCCAGGCTGCGTCTACAACATGAAGGCTCTGGTATGTTCATGTTTCTCAGTCCAAACATGCTGCAGCATGAGATCTAAAGGCTAGTCTGCATATACCTGTGCTAACATCTGAAATGAATTGGTTATTCAGGACAACTTAACTACACTGCCAACAGTATTTGTTCATCTGCCTTCACACACATGAACTTGAGTAACAGCCATTCTTAATCCAGAGGCTTTAATATGATGTGGGCCCACCCTCTGCAGCTATAACAGCTTCAGCTCTTCTGGGAAGTCTTTCCACAGGTTTAGGAGTGTTTATGGGAATTTCTGACCATTCTTCCAGAAGCACATCTGTGAGGTCAGACACTGATGTTGGAGAGAAGGCCTGGCTCACAGTCTCTAATCCATCCCAAAGGTGTTCTATCAGGCTGAGGTCAGGACTCTGTGCAGGCCAGTCAAGTTCTTCCACACCAGGGTTATAATAGTTTTGGATTTTACATTATAGTTTAGTTTTAGTTAGTTTTTACTTTTGTTTCTCTAATTCAGTTAGTTTTAATTAGTTTTCAGAGTGGTTTTTCTCGTTTTTATTAGTTTTTATTTTTGGTTTCATGCTTAGTTTCAGTTAGTTTCAGTATTAGTTTTAGTATTTTCATACCTAATCAGGTGCAAGATTCAAGGCACAAAAGTGACTGTTGTGTAATGAAAACAAAAGATACCGTTTAAAGAAATATATTCAACAACCAACTGTTCACAGACAGCAGCATTGCATGCTAAATGTGTGTAATATTAAGGACACACACGAACATCAACAGGGAGAAACAAAGAAAAACATGAACTCCCAAACTCAATAAATTCTACAATAAACTCCACAATAAAGTTCAGCATCAGTGCAGCAGATTAACAACACCTACATGTGGTGTTTGACAAAAACAAACTCTTTGAAGGAGTCAAAGCTCAAATCCAGCTGCATCCTGATGTTCTCACCACCTGAAGCTGCTTCTGTTTTGGAGCTAGCTTGGTTAGATGCTGCTAATTAAACTTGCAGGGTCTTTTCGGCCTCTGTACACAACCTACAGAAGTGTCCGACCTCATGTCCACATTTATGCTTGTGTAGCTGGTGTGTGTGTTAATTTCCTTGTGTGTTTTATATGCGGCGCAGGCTGGGACTTCTTTTTTGGTCCTCGCTCTTTGTGCTCAGTTTTTTGCCTGCAAACATATTTGTCCCTGTTTTTTTTTTTCACTTTCTTCATTCCTTCACGTCCATCCTGACAGTTTCAGCAGTCTCCTACCAGGAATTTGCTGACAGTTGTGAGTCCTTATATTGATGCTTTGATTATTATTCCTGATTGTTATTCTCTCACTGATAAAGTAGCCGGAAACGCACAAGGACTAAACAGTTTAGTCACAACGTTCTGGGCTGCGTGGACCCGACAAGTAGTCCCGTTTCTCAGAGGCGCAGGCCAGGTTACCTGGTAGGATCAGAGCGGTTTCTGTAGTCGTTGTTGCTTCTCAGCTGGACTTTGATGTTGCTGGTTTTTCCTGACTGAGAAATGTTCCGCACATTTTTCATCATCCACAACAAGACTTTCGATTCTATCTGTGCTCTTGTACTCAAAGAGCCTCCATACGGGACTCTGCCGCTTTCTCGGCAGACCGCAGCCATTACTTTGTGGACCAGCGCGGTGAGCGCACGCACATGCGCACTCACTCACACAGTTGTCCTGTGGCGCTCCCAGCTTGACGTCGGAGAGCGGAAAAAATGATTTCATATCAATCCACAAGGCTTAAAAAATAAAAAAACAAGTAAATGAAAGTCAGTTTATCGATAATTTCAGTTAGTTTTAGTTAGTTTTGTAAACTCACAATTCAGTTTTAATTAGTTATCGTTTTTTCCTTTTAATTAAAGTTTTTATTTATTTCAGTTAACGACAATATTTTTTCAATTTCAGTTTTCATTATTTCGTTCATTTTCGTTAACTATAATAACCCTGGTCCACACCAAACTGGCTCATCCATGTCTTTATGGAGCTGCTTTGTGCTCTGGTGTGCAGTCATGTTGGAACAGGAAGGGGCCATCCCCAAACTGTTCCCACAGAGTTGGAGCATCAAACTGTCCCAAATGTCTTGGTATGCTGAAGCATGAAGAGTTCCTCTCACTGGAACTAAAGGGCTGAGCCCAACTCCTGAAAAACACCCCCACACCATAACCCCCCCTCCACCAAACTTTACACTTGGCACAATGGAGTCAGACAGCAACCACCAAACCCAGACTCCTCCCTCAGATTGGCAGATGGAGAAGTGTGATTCATCCCTCCAGAGAACACATTTCCACTGCTCTAGAGTCCAGTGGCGGCGTGCTTTACACCACTGCATCCGACACTCTGCACTGAGCTTGGTTTATACACCTGTGGCCATGAAAGTGACGAGAACACCTGCATGCAATGATTTGGGTGGATGAGTGAATACTTTTGACAGGGTAGTGTATGTGTGCCATATTCCTGGATGATTACCTAATTTGTTTAAAACATTTCATCCCTCAGGTGTTCCTCCACCTGGCCTGCAACCGTTTGGAGAACCTGGCAGAGAACATTCAGGCTCTGGTGGAGCTCAAAATTCTCATTGTGGAAGGAAACAGTCTCCATTCATTGCCCAAGGCCCTCTGCTACCTCACCAGGTAACCACATCACCAGGTAAAACAGGACTCCCTCAGGAAAAAGTTCCCCACTGGATTATAATGTTTGTTCAGGTAACACACCACTTGTTGAAACCACCTCATCAGGGTATGCTCCACTGCAGTAGGCTGATGTCACCATGAGTACCCAACAGATTGGATTATTAAAAATGTGTATTTGATTTGATTCCAGGTTGGAGTTACTGAATCTGGACTTTAACGACATTAAGGATGTTCCACAGGTAAACAGCTGCAGTGGTGGAGAATGATGATGATACTGATGATTAATGATACAGATGCTGATTACGATGGTGATGGTCTTCATCATCTTGTTGAACATATTGATGATGACAGTTTTAGGCCCCGGTCCAGGCTTCACATTAAAGTTGTGCCTGTCTTACTCAGAAGTGTAATATTTTAATCAGTTCACAAACGGATGAATCGATGTTCATCTGTCCAGCCTCGGCCTTCCCAGAGTTTTCCCTCCTACCTTTTCATGAGAACCTTTACTGGCCTGAATAAAACACCCAGGTGACTTCCTCCTTACTGTAACTGGTCACAGCCTGTGACTGAGGAGAGTCAGTGCAAGACAAGTTGACTCTAACTACAGGTTCAGTTTAATCTATCGCTTACAGAAGCAGTCAGAAATGATCAATGAAAGTTCAATCAGCAGTTATATACACAATCTAACCCTAATTTAGCATGGCTGTATGAAAGATGTCGTCCTCAGATCTTTCAGGTGTGTCGTGGAAAACGAGTCTTTGCATGTTGTGTCAGCCATTCAGTCTGCTCTGCTCAGGGAGTCGAAGCCTTCAAGCATGTCTGCAGTACAGGAGGACTACATGTTTTAGAAGCAGCATGGCGTCCCTATGGGAAAAAAACTGCATGTAAAAAGTACTGCTCACATGGATTTAATGTACAGTGCTGTGAAAAAGTATTTGCTCCTTCATGGCTTCTTATTTTTGCATATCTGTCATATCTGCTCCTGGATCAAAGACCTCCTGACCAACCAACCACAGGTTGTTAAGGTGGATCATTTCTGCTCCTCCACCCTGACACTCAGCACCAACTCCCCCCAGGGCTGTGTGCTGAGCCCCCTCCTGTCTGCCCTCTACACATATGACTGTGCCCCCATCCACCCCTCAAACACCATCATCAAGTTCGCCGATGACACCGCGGTGGTCGGCCTGATCACAGACGAGTGATGAAACAGCCTACGGGGAGGAAATCCAGGAGCTGACAGGGTGGTGCATCAGAAACAAGCTGGAGCTGAACACCACGAAGACCAATGAGATGGTCGTTGTCTTCAGGAGGCAGACAGAAGACCATGCTCCACTTTACATTAATGAAGTATGTGTGGAGAGAGTAGCCTCCTTCAAGTTGGGGACCCACATCTCTGAGGACCTTACCTGGACTCAGCAGAGACTCCACTTCCTGTGTGTGCTGTGGAGGAAAAGCTGCAGGTGCCCTTCTTCTGGGCCACCACAGAGCCAGTGCTGATGTCCTCTGATTTAACTTTACCCACCATACAGGACATTTACAGTAAATGGTGCCTGGGTAAAGCGAGGAACATTATCAAGGACGTCTCTCATCCTAATCATGGTTTTTTCACCCTACTTCCGTCTGGCAGGCGTTACAGGTGCCTTCGCTCTCGTACCAGCAGGCTCAGGAAGAGTTTTTTTCCTGAGGCTGTAACCCTGCTAAATCCCAGTTCATCATTGTAAAACATTACTGCACTTCGTATCATACTTAAACCTTGTACTTTTTATAAATGTTCTTATAAATGTTTTATCAGGACTAGTATAATCTGTAAATTTGCACATGGTATTATTGCACTATCTACACCAGCCCAACAATAATGTATATACTGTATATATTTGCCATATACTTAATTTTGTTTACTCTCATTCATTATTTATTCATGTAGCCATTTTTATTTATTTATTCAACTTTTCTCTCTATAACTATAGGTTAGTGTATTCACTGTACAATTAATGTTACCCGTTTAATAGTCTCAATTTTTATATGTCTTTTATTCTACCTGTCTGGTTACTCCTGCACTTTAATTGAGCATCAGATGTATATAATCCCTATCTTGCATTTCTGGTTAGATGCTACTGCATTTCGTTGGCTCTGTATTTTTACTTTGCACAATGACAATAAAGTTGAATCTGAATCTGAATCTGAATTTGCTGTTGCTCTGCTGCAGAGGGTCACCAGGAGAAGCTCATCACCTGCCCTCTGATGACAATAAAAGCTTTCTATTCCTATTCCTACCCACACTCAGGCATGATTACTGCAGACCTGCTGAACCAAGAACTCCCTTAAACAGAACCTCTCTGACAAAGTGAAGCTGCTGAAAGATCTCAAACAGCAGCACATCATGCTGTGATCTAAACAGCTGAGGAACAAAGTCACTGACATCTATCAGTCTGAAAGGGTTACAGAGTCATGTGTATGGCTTTGGAAATCCAGAGAACCATGGTGAGAGACTTTATCCACACATGGAGGAAACCTTCCCAGGAGAGGCTGGCTACTAAAATTACTCCAAGAGCATCGAGGACTCATCCAAGAGATCACAGAAGAACCCAGAACAACATCTAAAGAACTGCAGGCCTCACTTGGCTCAGCTAAGGTCTTTTTTTACCCTTAATAAATGAAATCATCATTAAAAACCACATTCTGTATTTACTGAGGTTATCTTTGTCTAATGCTGTAATTAGTTTGATTTGAAACACGTAAGAGTGACAAATATGCAAAAATACAGGAACTCAGAAAGGAGGCAAATACTCTTCATGGCACTGTGAACACTGCAGAAGCATTTACTTCAGATCAAAGTGAAACTGTCCATGTGATGCAACATCTAAAACATCTAATGGTGGATCATAAGGTCTGTGTCTGTCTGTGTCTCTGGAGCTTTCAGTTTGAGGACTTTAATGATGATGATGATGATGATGATTATAACAGTGATGAGTTTACTGATGATGATGATACTGATTGTCTTCAGGAGATGCACCAGTTGTCCAATCTAAAGAAGCTTGCCTGCCACCCTCTGGATAAAGGACTGCACATCGTCCACAACCCACTGCTGAAGCCGGTGAAGGAGGTGCTGGAGGGAGGGCTCAGTGCACTATTTAACTACCTGAGGGCTGGGTAGAGGGGGGCAGGGTTCGTAACCACCCAAGTGATTGAGGCAGAGCTTTTTTTTTAAAAAAACAAAAACTACCTTATAGCGTGTGGGTGTAGGAGATGGGGATTAATGAAAGATGTTGATGATAAGTGTGGAGGTCCAGATAATCTTATCTCTGAAAGATCTCAGCAGATATAATTGCTGCACCAATTACTCACATTTTCAGCCGAACCTTCAGTCCAGCTCCAGACCTAAAATTTGGACAGCTGCCCGTGATCTTATTTAAAGATCCATCAGGACTGAAGCCTGTTCTCCAGGCAGGATTTAAGGCAGGACTGAAGCCTGTTCTCCAGGCTTCAGTCCTGCCTTAAATCCTTGAATCTCAGGTAAATCTGCAGTTTCTCTTTAATGCACTGATCGTTTTTTACTTTAGAAATAAATCCTACTTTTTATTCTGAGAACAAACTCGTGGAAGCTTCATTGTTGCCTGTAATTGATGATACACTGCATACAGGTCCTCTGCACTCATTTAGTGTTCATTTGATTACAGATGAAAGTCTCTGACTCACCTTCACCTTCTGTATGATTTGATCAGCCATCACTGCCCACTGGAAGAAGGGCAGTCCTGCGGCAGTACAAGGTGGTTTTTGGATGTACCTGGATTTCTGACAGAGCTGAGGAAAGCTGAATTTTATTTCTGTGCACCTTTGATATACAACATTTACAGAATAACCTCAATTTAAAATAAAGACGGTAGTTATAGTAATAATGGTAATTTAACCACCTGAGTGATTTGTGGAGGTGGGGCTTTATAAACCACCTCTGTGCTCAGAGAGCTGAATTTATGTGACTGGTAGTTTCTGAGGACAGAATCCAACGTGGATCCTGTCAGAAACTGACAGGATCCACGTCCAGCTGAGGATCTCAGTTTCAGGCCTGCACCCCCCCAACACACACACACACACACACACACACACACACACACACACACACACACACTGATGACATCTTTTTAGTAGGTCCAAAAGTATGTGGACAGCTAAACTTCCTGTCATGGAGGTGTAACTGTGAACTGGCTGCAGAGGTTTGCACATAAGAACCAAAGAGCTGATTAGCCTTCAGAACGGTTCCTCCTGCCAGCATCATGTTCGCGTTCACCCAAAGCAAGCCTGAGTCATGCTGTGTAGGAGTGTGAAGTGTACCTGTTTACCACGTGTACCATGTTTCAGCTCGTCTGCATTGATTAAACTGGATGTTTGAACTGTATTAATTATGCAGAAGTCATCACAGCAGTTTCTCACCTGTCGGGCTGGTCGGTTCAGTTTTACTGTCACAGCAGCAGAAGCTTCTACATTTACTGAGAACCTGAACTGTCACGTCATGAAGCTGCTGCCAACTTTCCGCTGATCATCAGAATTGTCTCTATTTTACATCCAGTTCCTCTTAAAGATGTGATGGTAGAACATGTGGTCCAGTGAAAGTTGCCACATTTTTCATAACTTTTGAGAGATTGCAGTCTCTGTGCTGCTTTTTCTTGTCACAATGTAACTGAATTACTAACTTCAATCAGCTGCGGATGGCTGTTAATGCTTCCTTATTGGCTGCTGCGTTTGAACAGCAGCAGTTGTCATGGCTACATGTCTTGACAGACTGCATGAATGATTAAACTTTCTCCTTAAAGAAGTTATTTCTCCAAATAAAATTTCACTTTACCTCCAAGTGAACTCCAGCTTCTCCTGGAGATATGTGACCTGTTATTGGTTGTTGCTAGGCAACCGGGACTTGAGGGAAACTCGGTGATGTGGTATGACCCACCACTTTTATTTACTTTCTTCCACTTGTCCATATCAGATATCCAGGACACAGGGCACACCCTGGACCGATCACCATACATTTACACCTACCATCAAGTTGGAATCAAAAGAATTTATTGTCATTATATGTCAGACATACAACGAAATTACGTTCCAGAACACCCATCCAAGAAAAGACAAACAAATCAAACAAACCGGAGATAAGTGTCTGCGGCCTGGCAGCCATCAAAGATGGAAACATAGCGAATACAATGGGGTAAGTGAGGAGGAAAAAAAGCATCTCATACTTTGCCCCATAACAACATATGAGGATAGAAAAACCTCTGCATAGCATAGTGTAAGCACATATACTGCATAGGAGTGCTAAGGTGGGGAGGGGCAGGGATGGAAGGGAGCCAGCAGAGGCGAGGGGGGGTTTGGTTACTGTGGAGCTGACCCAGCTCCCCCCTCAGCTAACAGTTCCTGATAAGAGGTGGAGTGTTCATCAGCAGCTTGGTGTAGGGACATCAGTTCACACAGGTCAGAAGACGGGACAGCGGGGGTGCAGAGCATCTGTTTACATAACATCCAGGAGAAAAATGAGATATCCGGCAATCCAAGGCCGGTCAGGGAGCAGGGACAAGTGCTTTGGTACAGGCTGTCCTAACTGATTAATTTGCTGACAGCCTTACAGTCTTTCTGGGAACTCTCAATGGCAAAAAATCCAATCATCCAAATTTTCTTGGTTCCTTCCTCACTGCGCAGAGACAGACAACTTCTCCAAGATCTAATCCATTCTGATTCAGCTCCAGCAGATACTGAGTCTGAGTTTGAGTTTGTACAGCTCTGCATCCCCTCACAGGCAGCCTTACCAAGACCTGAACGGCTGCCCAGATTTCCCAAATTTCATCATAAGTCAGGTATCCCCAAGTCCAATCAGGAGAAATCCTGGTATCAATAAGCCAAATATATATACATCTTCCACGTCCTCAATCTACAAAACAGCCAGGCACATCATCTTCCCCCAGGAATCCATAACGTAGCCAGGCGGGTATGTCAGTCGGACAAGAGGAAAGAGGGTTCTCTTTTCCCCAATCTCCTCATGATGAAAATTTGATCAATAGTGTTGAGAGACCAGCTGACCAGATCCATAATTTTAATTTCCAGTTTGGAAGATGTGTGAAGAGAGGCTCTAAGCAGCAAAGCAGGGTAGATAAGGAAGGCTGGGGAGAGAAAAAAAAGGCATCCATCTCCGCTGACAGCAAGAAGAAAAGATCACAGTTAACCTAAGCACATGCATGTCTGTGGGAGGAAGCCACAGTACCCAGAGAAAACCCACACATACACCGGGAAAAACAACACAAAGAAAGAGCCCACAGTGGGCTGGACTGAGTCGGACCGGCTGTCCCTCACTGCTTTATGAGCACAGCCGAGACCCTCTGCTGCTATGAGGTGACAGTATAACCACTGCACCACTGGGCCACCCTGTGTGGTGAGTGGGCTAACAGGAAGTGCTGTTTTACAAACAAAGTCTAATTCAAACACAACCAGATCAGCTTACTTTATTAGAATAATGAGAATAATTATCTGTAAATGACCCTTTAAGAGGTGGTATTTTTATCCTAATAGTTAAAGTGCCTTCAGATGACAGTTTTTGCTCTATAAATCAAGTTAAAGTTAAAGGAAGTGATGTGTTACATGAACTGCTGGACAGGAAACTGTAAGATGACCAACACAGAGTTTAAATTTAAATCTGAAACAGATCACAAAGTCTCACAAAGGCTCCCGCTTAACACCTCCAAACTGCTGAAGCTCGACCAGCTCAGCCGAGGATCCAAAGCCGACCCAAAGTCCAGCATGTAAGGGCTGAGTGAATGTGGTCTGGACTCTGTGGAGGAGAGTCATGGTTTCAGAGACGCTGTAGAAGGACAGAACACCTGCACTGTGATCCAGGTACACCCCGACTGTGGAAGACCGAAGACCCGAGAGGAAAGTAATGGTGCTGTTGTGTTTGAATTCATATTTACTCAAGCAACAATATGTTGTCCAAGACTTGTCATTGTCTCCAAAAACACTTCCACTTCCTGTTCTGCTGATACTCTTGTATGCCACTGCTACTGAAACAGACCGGGTCCTCTTCACCTCCCAGTAACATCGACCAGTCAGGCTCTCTGTGCTCAGAACCTGAAAACTGTCACTGAATCTCTCCGCATGATCAGGATAAGACTGAACTTTATTCAGCCACGTCACCTTCCTGTTCCCCTCAGACAGTTCAAGCCCTTTGTTCACAGTGTTTGGATCCAGGGTGATGTGCTGGAAATATTGTAGGAACTCATCTCTGGTCTTGGGCACTGCTGGTGGCTGGAAAGATGGTGGTGGCAGCACCAGAGGTAGTGGCTGTTTAGCTAAAGTCTTCAACTCTGGTGGTAGTCGTACAGATGGTGGTGGTAGCACCAAACGTGGTTGGTGTTTGACAAAAGCCTTGGAGTCTTCTGGTGGCTGTAAAGACGGTGGTGGAGGTGGTGGCACCAAACGCAGTTGTTGTTTTATTAAAGTCTTGAGCTCCTTCAATGACTGGAGAGATGGTGGTGGAGGTGGTGGTGGTGGTGGAGATGATGGTGGAGGGGGAGGAGATGGTGGAGGTGGAGGTGGCACCAAGCACAGTTGTTGCTTCATTAAAGTCATGTGCTGTTCTGCTCCATGTAAAGCCTCCCCTTCAGTCAGTGAGGTCTCAGATGGGTCCTGACTCAGGATGCTCTGTAGGCTCTTTGTGAGCTCTGACACAGCTGCCGTCACCTCTTCAAAGTAGCTCTGAGGTTGGATGTTGATGCCGGCCAATCGTGTGGATTCACTGAGCCCTGACAGTGAGGGGTAGGTGAGGAGAAACTGGCCGTGGTCTTCTGTGCGTGAGAGCTGCTCCAGCTCAGCGTCTTTCCTCCTCAGCTCAGTGATCTCCTGCTGCAGCTTCTTCTGAACCTCTTTAACACGACTCAGTTCGGTTTCTAGCTGGGATCTGATCTGCTGCTCCACATCAGAGCTTCGTTTCTCTATGAGTCGCATCAGCTGGCTGAACATGGTCTGGCTGTCCCTTACTGCTCTATCAGCAGAGTCACTGAGGGCCTCCACCTGCTGCTGAAGCAGCTTCATGTCGTTTTCTCTGTCCTGGATTCTCTGCTGGAGTTTTTGCCACCTCGGCCCGAGCTCTCTCTGCCTCTCAGACCTCTCTGCTGCAGCTGACACTGTGTCGTGGTCTTTATGTTCCTCCAAAGCACAGAGGTAACAGACACACTGCTGATCGCTGCGACAGAAGACCTCCTTCACTCTGTTGTGATGAGAGCAGATGTTCTCCTGGAGCTTTGCCGAGGCTTCGACCAGCCTGTGTTTCTGAAACGTCGAGGATTCGTAGTGAGGCTGGAGGTGGAGCTCACAGTAGGAGGCCACACACTGCAGACAGGTCTTAGAGGCTTTCAGCTTCCTCTCAGTGCACACGTCACAGGCCACATCTCCAGGTCCAGCATAGTGCTGAGGATGAGGAGCAGCTTGGAGTCCACTATTGTTCAGCTCCTCCACCAACTCTGCTAACATGGTGTTTTTCCCCAACACCGGCCTCTGTATGAAGGTCTGTCTGCAGTGAGGACAGCTGTGGGCTCCCCGATGATCCTCTGCATCCCAATGCTTTTTAATACAGCCCTTACAGAAGCTGTGCCCACAGGAGGTCGTCACTGGTTCATTCAGCAGATCCAGACAGATGGAGCAGCAAAACTTCTCCTGGTCAAGCTGAAGTCCTCGCTCAGCCATTTTCACTTTGTGTCAGTCACCTTTGTCCCAAGATTTTAACACAAATTTGAGTTTAATCATCTTCGTCCTGCAGGGAGGAGAACAGCTCTGAGCTCATCACACATCCTGGGAAACAGAGAGAGGCTTTGAGACAGATGTATGTATTCTCATAACTCATTTATGTACACGTCATATTTATTCTATCACTCAGACACTTTAAATACTTCACACAGGTGGTGCTCAGGTATGTCTGAGGCCACAGTACATGTGAGCTTTGGGGTGGAACAGTTTACAGTAAATACAAAGGTGGAGCTGATGCTGCTGGTTTGTGTGTATTGTTATTAACACAAACAGAGGCAGATTTTAGTGGTTTAGTCAGTTTGTCCACGCACAGACTCACCATCCAAGATCATTGTTGTTTGGAGACTTTGTGATTTCCCAGCAGATTCATTTAGTGAAACACTTACAGAATGTAAGGTATTGATGAATCTTCTGAAACATGATGCTTCTTCTTGGTTACACAGGTATGTTTGAACCATGAACTCACTGAGTTGAAACACTGCTCAGAAAGCTGAACCCATAGAAAATAGTGAGGCAGGTTTAAGCAGTGCTAATGTGCTAATTTAGGCTAAATTAGGCTTCCTGACCTTTGTCCAAATATGTCCACACACTGACCCCTTTGGTCACAGACTGTGAGCCACATAGTGAACTAAAACCAGACATGCTTTCATAGCTTCAGTTTACTGTAACGTCCTCCAATCATTAACCCAAACATCGTCCTAACACATGTTCAATATGAGCAAACATCGCCCCTTTAAACTGTAACCTGTGACTTTAGCACAAATAAAACAAAGTCATATTTCATACCTGATCTGGATGACCCATCAGCAAGCAGCTCTGACGAAGCTCCAGCACATGATGAACCTGCAGCACGGGAACCAGAAGGAGGCGGGGCTTCGCTGACGTCAGAGGTTTAATGATGAGAACAGCAGAGTTTTCAGATCTGTCACACAGTCAGAGCTCACATTTCATCAGAGCCCATGATTACAATAATGAAAGGTTTACTGATCAGAGTTCCCTCTGCAGACATTCAGCTTTAAAGTGCTCCTGCTGAGCCTGATCTGCTGCCCATCCTGGAGCCATCACACAGTCCAAACCACACTCAGAGACTCAGAGAGCACGGCGGGGAAACAGAAACAGGGCAAAGGTGAACTACAGACAGGGAAAAGCCCACTTCAGGATCACAGCTACACATCAGGCTGTGGGCTTATTCAGGTGATTGCAGAGTTAACCCCGAGTTTCCCTTCATACTGCGGTACACGAGGTCATATTTAAACACGTGATCCTGAAATTAGCCTCTTTGTATCAAGTTTACACGTAGGCTGGGCCGACGTTTGAATTCAGTTCTTTCTTACTCTGCAGTCATCATATGACATAACAATGAGAAAAGAAGTGAAATATGTGGGAATGATTATTTGTGAAGATAAAGCAGTGCCTGAGGAGAAACATCCTGCTAACAGTTTGTACGGGCTCATCTCTGCAGAGTTTTCCCTCCTGTGTCACCACTGCTGCTAAAGCCATATGCAAAAATCATTTAATTTGTATGGAAAAATAAATGCTGTTATATTAGGAAAGGAGATATGGTTCATGTTCTGAGGATGGAGGGGAATGAGATAGTCCCTTTGGCTCATCAAACCTAATTTAATATTTCAAAGCTTTTCATTACGCTGTGAACAGGCGGTCTGCTAAACTCTCAGGTTTCCATCCGCAGGGTCTCCTGGCAGTGACCTTACAAACACAGTCTGACACCAGGATGGACCAATAGACCTGCACTCACTCTAATGTTGATGGAAGCAGATCCAGCTGCTCCGAGAGCTGCAGTCAGAGGTCACCTGCTCCGAGAGCTGCAGTCAGAGGTCACCTGCTCTGACTGAGAGCTGCAGTCAGAGGTCACCTGCTCCAAGAGCTGCAGTCAGAGGTCACCTGCTCCGAGAGCTGCAGTCAGAGGTCACCTGCTCTGACTGAGAGCTGCAGTCAGAGGTCACCTGCTCCAAGAGCTGCAGTCAGAGGTCACCTGCTCCGAGAGCTGCAGTCAGAGGTCACCTGCTCTGACTGAGAGCTGCAGTCAGAGGTCACCTGCTCCGAGAGCTGCAGTCAGAGATCACCTGCTCTGACTGAGAGCTGCAGTCAGAGGTCACCTGCTCTGACTGAGAGCTGCAGTCAGAGGTCACCTGCTCCAAGAGCTGCAGTCAGAGGTCACCTGCTCCAAGAGCTGCAGTCAGAGGTCAGCTGCTCCGAGAGCTGCAGTCAGAGGTCACCTGCTCTGACTGAGAGCTGCAGTCAGAGGTCACCTGCTCTGACTGAGAGCTGCAGTCAGAGGTCACCTGCTCCGAGAGCTGCAGTCAGAGGTCACCTGCTCCGAGAGCTGCAGTCAGAGGTCACCTGCTCCAAGAGCTGCAGTCAGAGGTCAGCTGCTCCGAGAGCTGCAGTCAGAGGTCACCTGCTCTGACTGAGAGCCGCAGTCAGAGGTCACCTGCTCTGACTGAGAGCTGCAGTCAGAGGTCACCTGCTCCGAGAGCTGCAGTCATTACATAATAACTTTGATTCAATATGCCTGTGTGCTCCGCCCCTTTTACTTTATTTCTTTCACTTACAGCCGTTTAGTTTTGTTTCTTTGTTCTTGTTATATCAGTTCAGCCTGTTTTGCTGGTACTACCCTTTTGATTGGCTGAGAGATATTTGCCTTTGTTTGCTTGTACACATCTTCAGTAAAGCTTTTAGAGAAACAAACACGTGTGTGTTGTCAGTGTGTAGTTGTTGCTCATATAGAAGCTGCAGTCAGTCTGATCGTGTATTTGTGTGGGTCAGTGACATTAACATGTCTGTGTTTAGGGCAGATCTCTGTGCTGTAACACAGAGAGCCTTCATACCTTCAGCCTCAGGCTTTCCAGTGTGAGCTGTCAGACCTGTGAATGAACGGCCTGATTCATGTGCGTACGGCAGAGTCAGCCTGCAGCCGGCCGCACCACGTGACTGACTCAGGAAGTGGTTTGGCGGCAGTTTATTCATGCTTCCCTCTGTCTGAACACCTGAACTGATCTGTCCAATAAGATCTCACAGAGGAAGAATGTTTCCTGTTTCTCCCCCCCCCCCCCCCCCCCCCCCCGTATCATAAAGACAGACACGGCGCTCTGCCTGTCTTACTGTCCACTTGGTGGCGCAGTAGAGCAGAAGAAACGCCACGAAGCTTCTCCTCAGCATCACTGCAGTCATGTCATTTCTTTGTTTTGTGTGTCAGCCGTTCATGAACACCGGAAACAGGAAACCGCCGTTTGGCACAACACTTGATTCTTGTGAAGGAGCAGCGAAGGATATCCAATCAGTGGCGTGCGGGCTACTGAAGTCACACTTGGGTGCGCGCGCTAACTCTGCTCTTCCTGCTGTTGCCCCCCCCCCTGTCAAAGAGAACGTGGAGTCACTTCCTGCCGGCGGAGCGCGCGGCTGCATCAGGTCAGTGTTTTCTGCTTGTTTCTCAGAGCTTCGCGCAGGTTCGGGTCAGTGAGGGTTCAGTGCAGCAGAGGCTCAGGGGTTTGGAGCCTGCCTGTGGGACCCGTCCTGTTACTTCCTGCTGCTGCGCTGGGTGTTGATCACAGTCTGTACTCCCGGAGGCTGCGAGTCATCGGGAACCTTCTGTTTGTGAGTGGCAGCCATTTAGAAGAAGGCTGTGGGAGAAGGGAGCATGTGGAACCATGCGGAGCTGGACACGAGGAGAGCGGCTCCACCTGGACGGTGGTGGTGCTGGGATAGGGTCAGCTAATACTGGGAGAAGGCTGCATCCCCACACAGCTGTGGCCACCATTATGGAAATATGAGGAGCTGGTGTTTGAGAGTATGTAGATAAACCAAGTGTAGTGTAGAGTTTCAGTGTGAGCACAAACCTTTGTCTCCTGGCGCTGCAGCACTGCCTTTGGCATCAGGTCAAAGTAGTGATGATGACAGTAACACAACAGGTCCCTGCACGCCACCAAAACGCACTCAGTCTGTTGGAGTTCTGTCAGAGTATCAGCTTTGTGTCATCATGTAAGCTGCACTGTTGTTTTATGTGCAGTCTTCAGTATTTATGGCTACACACAACACGAAGCGCCGCTCCCCCTCCACCCACTCCCAGGAGCAGGCCAGCAACACAGACCCCTGATGATGCTCAGCAGCAGCAGCTACAGCAGGTTCTCATGTTCCTCCCTAACCACACATAAAGGGCTGACAGCACCGCTCTCTGACCTGCGCTCTGGACCAACCAGAAGAAGGCTTTCAGCCAACATGGCCTCTCACTCAGCATCTGCAGTGGATCAGTGTTTACAAAAGCCTTCACAAAGTGCTCTTGGATTCAGTTCAGGAGTCCAAATACCAGGACGCAGGTTCCACAAACTCAGAGTTTAAAAATAAACTCAGCTTCCTGTTTCTGAACAGCTGATCGGAGTGAGTCCAATCAGCTCTGAGTGATTATTCAGTGGTTGTGTGTGTGTGTGTGTATATGCATTTATAATGTGATCTAATCTCAGCCTGTAGTGACAGATGAGGTTTTCCTGACTTACTCTTCATACTGAGCTTTTCACAGTTTCTCATTTAACTCAGAAACAAAGCAGGGTCTCTCTCCAAGTCTCACCATGTCATTTTTTATCAGAAATATTCCACAGGTTTCACCTTTCAACGAGCCGTCTACATGCTGGTTAGCTACGTTTGAGATATTTGAATATAGATTTGAAGGCTGGGACGTTTTAAATAATACAGATCATATCTGGACAAAATAAGCCACTATGATTCCTTCAGGGGGATCGGTCCTGGGTCGACCCACTGAGGCTGATGTAGCTGATTTTCAGAGTCCGACTGTGAACCTCTCAAAATGACATAATTTAATGGCTGAACCATTGAGAGCAGCTTCGTACAGCTCAGTCTGCTGTGCACAGCGCTGCTACAGTAACAGTTCCAGTGTGGGGAAACTGGCTGTCACACGCTGTGAGTTCTGCTTCCTCATTGGACAGAGGTCACAAGGGGAACGGGGGGGTGCAGCTGGGCTGGCTGATTGGCCCCTCATATTGAAGCTGCCAGCCTCAGGCCCGAGGGGCTCTGCTTCGTTTATCAGTGCTGCGTGTCATCGTTTTGGTTATTGTTGTTCTGTGAAGTTAAATATTTTGATTACTTCCTCCTCCAGTTTTCCCTTTAAGCCGGGCTGTGATGGCAGGGCTCATTATAAATCTGTGATATGATCACTGTATCCATCCTTATATAGTGATCAGTGAATGACTGTAGAAGTGATAAAACAGCAAACTCATGTCTAACTGGGATTTGTAAAAGAAATAAGTGAATTTGCTCCCCCCTCACAAATACTCAAGGAGAGGGGGGAGGCGGGAACTTATTCAAACCAGCCAATTAGCAATCTGCACCTGTTTCAGCCAACACACACACCTTGGAGGGTGGAGAGAGAAACGCACACACCCACACACAATCTAGTGGGAAGAGCCAAACATGTGAACAACATGGCTCATGAAGATGGATCATAACAATATGTTTGGGGCTTAAAGGGTTAAAAAGAGTCAGAGTTCAGTCTCTGAGAACAGGAAGCTTCAGCTCACCTGCATTCACCTGCATTCACCTGCATGGTTGTCAATACAGGTTTAACTTCACAGCTTTGTTTGCTTTCACAAGTAACCACCTGTAAATAAAAGAGGACGGACGGCTGAGCTCAGGTGATGGAGGAGTGCACACAGGAGGAGGAGATCAGTGTGAAGCCTTGGAAGAAAATAAGGTTTAAGTTAAACAGAGAAACCGCTCCCCACACGTTTCTGTATCAGCAAAGATCTCAGTGCGCTGAGGAATTCTCGATCAGTGATTGGAGGACAGGGGACAGGTGTTCATTCATTGGTCCAATCACTTCAAGTGGCTGAATCACAGAGCCCCGCCTGTCAGCATCACAGACTTCCTGTTCAGCCATGTGCCCGATCCCAGGAAGCAGGTTTAGCTAACAGCTCTGAGTTTGTTAATCCTGAGATGATGAAACTCTGGCTTCCTGTTTCCAGTCAGTTACCGTGGTAATGGAGTAAAGGAGCTTAGCTGGCTCTCTGACTCCTCCCCTCGTGCTGCACCTGAACCAGCACTGATCCGTTCCTGCATTCATAGCGTTGCTGTCAGAGCTCAGAACAGAGGATTTCATTTACAGATGTTCACGTTTGTGCAGACACTGTGATCCCAGTTAGAGTAGTTCATGTTTTTGGTGACACGAGTGCTTCTGAGATCAGTCAGTCATCAGTATACAAGGACAGAGACACATTTATAAAGTCTGTGGCCTCCATAGCTCTGAGACTCTGTGGACAGTGATGGTGTGGCCCTGCATACGGAGCTGTCTCTACCCGCTGCTCCCGTACGCAGGCCTGCAAAAGTTAAAGCAAATATGTGTGGTACATCAGTGCATTCAGATCATCATTCTGATTGTGAAAAATACCAGACATGACAGGCTTAAAAAAGCAGAGTACAGGAAGTGGCTGCAGTGCTCTTGCAAGACAAAAGATGGAGTGTGACAGAAGCACTCAGGCAAAGAAAAAAGTGCTCGTTGGGTGAACGAGACGCTGCATGAAGTGCTTTGAGTGCTCAGGTGGAGAAGAACCAGTCTGTGTGTTTACTGTGTGTTTGTTGCTCTGCACTCACAGCTGGGACTCAGTGACGATGAAGGTGAATGAAGAGGAGCAACGAGCTGAGTCATCAGGATGCAGCTGCGTCTCAATGAAGAGCGATCACTCCAAAGACGAGTCTCCATACTTCAGTACTGAACCACAGTGAGAGCGTTTACTGTACACACACACACACACACACTGCTGTATGCATACATGTGTGACTGAATATCTGGGACCATCCATCAGCTTCTACCTTTAATGAAAAAAAGTTCAAACATTGATTGTGTGGGGTCAAAGGTCAGTTTTGGCTCCAGCTGTTTTTGGTAGCCATGGAGAGGGCAGGGAGGGATGATCACTTACGTGTTCACACAGAGAGGGGACGCTGCAGCTGCCCGTCCCGGGACCATTACTGCAGTTCTTGTGGTCTGGACTCAGCAGCACATTAAGGATTCAAACTGAAGCTGCACTCTGGAGCAGAACCTTTGGTCCTGTTGTTACAGTCGCTGTTACCCTGTGTTCATTTTTACCAGCCTGAGCACCATCAGTCTGTAACTGTACATGATGGCAGAGCCTTCAGCTTTCAGGCCCCGCGGTCACTTAGGTCAGAGCTGCAGTACTCCTGTGGGTCAGAGCTGCAGTACTCCTGTGGGTCAGAGCTGCAGTACTGGGTAATGAGTGAGGAGTGAAAGGAGCCACCTCGTTTGATGGAAATGAAAACGATCAGCCTACAGAGGCTGAACTTAAAGACCCTGAAACTCAAAGTAAAAATGAACATTTAGCTGAAACTTCACTGCAGCAGCTCAGAACGGTCCTCAGGAGTTTGTGTGGCCCCCACGTCCTTGTATGCATGTCTGACAGTGTTTATATCTCAGTGTAGAGGCTCTTTGATTGGTCTTTGACATGGATGTTGTACAAAAGGAACAAGAATGCATTAAATGATGAAGATCTTCCTGTTTTAAAATCCTTTAACAGGCTTTGTTTGGGCTGCAGACTTCATAATGAGCGATTCATCTTGTCTGCTTTGAGCAGGTCCATCTACACTAAGTTTCATCGTCTTCATGTTACTGATTCCTGATGTGGGGAGGGGAGTGCTCTGATAGTTTAGAATTAGACTCATATTTGTGCTGGATGGGGAAACAAAAACCAGCTTTTCTTTAAATGTTTTTTTGCTCATGTGTTTCTAGAGCAGAGTCCCGGGAATCCGGCTGTCTGTCTTTGAAGAGCGACCGGTCCAAAGATCATCCTCCAGGCTTCAGTAGAGAATCTGCTCCCTCACACACACAGTAAGAGTCAGTAAACCGAGCTGATGGCCTCAACATCCTTTATTAGACATTTTTCAAACACTGAATGTTTTTCCTGACCATTAACAGTGTCACAAATAAAACGAGGCCATGATTCTGTTATCTGTTACAGCCTGTGATCTGATTTCTGTGTGAACATGGCCCCAAGCTCTCTTTATTCTGAATAAACTTAGCTAACACTAGTTTGTTAATGAACTGCCAGCTTTCATATGTTTTTTATTTAACCTTTAATTATACAAGTAGTCCCACTGAGACTGTGTCTTATTTGCAAAAGAGACTTGTTTCATGATAAATAATAAATATTTAAAGGTCAAATTTCATATGTTAACAAAATCCTGTCTTGAGTTATGACCATTCCTCAATTCTATTCAGTTTTATTTATATAACGCCAGTATCAGGTAAACGGTCATCTCAGGGCACTTTATATTGTAAGGCAAAGACCCTACAATAATTACAGAGAAACCCCAACACCAAACGACCCCCTATGAGCAGCACTTGGTGACAGTGGGAAGGAAAAACTCCCTTTAACAGGAAGAAACCTCCATCAGAACCAGGCTCGGGGGGGCAGTCATCTGACATTGTCTTTGAGATAAGATGGAGCCTGATTATTCAAGACCTTGTAGGTGAGGAGAAGGATTTTAAATTCTATTCTAGATTTAACAGGGAGCCAATGAAGAGAAGCCAATATGGGAGAAATCTGCTCTCTCTTTCTAGTCCCTGTCAGTACTCTAGCTGCAGCATTTTGGATCAGCTGAAGGCTTTTCAGGGAGCTTTTAGGACAGCCTGATAATAATGAATTACAATAGTCCAACCTAGAAGTAATAAATGCATGAATGAGCTTTTCAGCATCACTCTGAGACAGGCTGAGTAAAATAAGTTTGATCTGAATTTAGAAGCAGGAAATTAGAGGTCATCCAGGCCTTAATGTCTTTAAGACATTCCTGCAGTTTAACTAATTGATGTGTGTCATCTGGCTTCATTGATAGGTAAAGCTGAGTATCATCTGCATAACAATGAAAATTGGTGCAATGCTTTCTAATAATACTGCCTAAGGGAAGCATGTATAATGCAAATAGAATTGGTCCAAGCAACGGTTATTATAGTTAACGATAACAAACTAAATAATGAAAACTGAAATTGAAAAAACATTTTTGTTAACTGAAATAAAAAAAACTATAATTAAAAGGAAAAGATTATAACTAACTAAAACTGTGTTGTGAGTTTACTAAGCATGAAACCAAAAATAACAATGAGAAAAAAACACTAAAAACTAACTAAAATTAACTGAATTGGAGAAAAAAAGTAAAAACTAACTAAAACTAAACTGTAATGTAAAATCCCAAATGATTACAACCCTGGTCGTAGCACAGAACCCTGTGGAACTCCATAATTAACCTTAGTGTGTGAAGAAGACTCCCCATTTACATGAACAAATTGGAGTCTATGAGATAAATATGATTCAAACCACTGCAGTGCAGTACCTTTAATACCTATAGTATGCTCTAATCTCTGTAATAAAATGTTGTGGTCAACAGAAGCGGCGTCTGTGTGGAGGAGCAGCCGTCCCGCTGTGCTTCCCGTCAGGACGTCCTGAAGGATCCGGTCTCTACCAGCTGTGGACACTGGTTCTGCAGACAGTGCATCTCCTCATACTGGGACCAGT
The DNA here is from genome assembly GCF_007364275.1 of Archocentrus centrarchus. Lineage (NCBI taxonomy): Eukaryota > Metazoa > Chordata > Actinopteri > Cichliformes > Cichlidae > Archocentrus > Archocentrus centrarchus. The sequence goes on along the minus strand of NC_044365.1, from coordinate 1,628,630 downwards.
CTGCTTCATCAGGAGACTCCTCCTGTCCCCAGTGTGGACAAAGACCCAGAACCAGAGCTGGACTGCAGACAGCCAGTCAGAGCAGCTGTGGACAAAGTAAGACTGAACATCTGTCTGCTGATGGACTCATTTCTGAAAACTGGACTTCTTGTTGTGTTGTTGACACATTTCAGAGTTTCTTTCTCTTTAGTCTCAGTGTTTTTCTGTCTTTCAGCAGATGCTGGTCTGCAGTAGGTTTTAGAGGAACATAAGATCAGTCTGAGGAGGAGATGTGAATGTGTGACTGAAGGAAGTGGAACCCTCCTGAACAGGATCTACACTGAGCTCTACATCACAGAGGGACAGAGTGAAGAGGCTCATACCCAACATGAGGTGAGGCAGCTGGAGACAGCTTCCAAGATGGACGCCCTCCGTGACAGACTAATCAGGTGCCACGACATCTTTAAAGCCTTCCCTGACCAACAGAGACCCATCAGAGTGGTTCTGACCAACGGCGTCGCTGGCGTTGGAAAAACCTTCTCAGTGCAGAAGTTCAGTCTGGACTGGGCAGAGGGCTTGGAGAACCAACATGTCAGTGTGGTGATGCTGCTTTCATTCAGGGAGCTGAACCTGATCAGAGATCAGCAGTACAGTCTTCTGGAGCTGCTCCATGTTTTCCATCCAACATTACAGAAGGTCCCAGCAGAGAAGCTCGCTGTCTGGAAGCTTCTGTTCATCTTTGACGGCCTGGATGAAAGCAGACTTTCATTGGATTTCACCAACAGGAAGCTCGTGTCTGATGTCACACAGAAGTCATCAGTCAGCGAGCTGCTGACAAACCTCATCGAGGGGAAGCTGCTTCCCTCGGCTCTCGTCTGGATAACTTCCCGACCTGCAGCAGCCAATCAGATCCCTCCTAGATGTGTGGACAGGCTGACAGAAGTACGAGGCTTCACTGACGCCCAGAAGGAGGAGTACTTCAGGAGGAGGTTCAGTGATGAAGAGCTGTCCAGCAGAATCATCTCCCACATGAAGACATCCAGGAGCCTCCACATCATGTGCAGAATCCCAGTCTTCTGCTGGATCACTGCTACAGTTCTGGAGCACATGTTGACTACAGAGCAGAGAGGAGAGCTGCCCAAGACCCTGACTGACATGTACTCACACTTCCTGCTGGTTCAGACAAAGAGGAAGAAGAACAAGTACCATGAAGGACATGAGACGAGTCCACAGGAGCTGATGGAGGCTGACAGGGAAGTTCTTCTGAAGCTGGGGAGGCTGGCGTTTGAGCACCTGAAGAAAGGAAACATCATGTTCTACCAAGAAGACCTGGAGCAGTGTGGTCTGGATGTGACAGAGGCCTCGGTGTACTCAGGAGTTTGTACAGAGATCTTCAAAAGAGAGTGTGTGATCTTCCAGAAACCAGTCTACTGCTTTGTTCATCTGAGCATTCAGGAGTTTCTGGCTGCAGTCTACATGTTCCACTGTTTCACCAGCAGGAAGATGGAGGTGCTGGAGGACTTCCTGGAAAATACATCAAATGAAGAGGAGGAAGATGATGAGGATTATGATGGGGATTTGTATTACCCATCTCTTGCTGACTTTATGCACATGGCCTTAAAAAAATCCCTTGAGGGTGAAAATGGTCACCTGGACCTGTTTGTTCGCTTCCTTCATGGCCTCTCCCTGAAGTACAACCATGGCATCTTAGGAGGTCTGCTGGGTCAGCCTGAGGACAGTCCAGAAATAATCCAGAGAATTATTAACAGTTTGAAGGAGATGAAAGCTAAGTTTATTTCTCCTGACAGAATCATCAACATCTTCCACTGTCTGATGGAGATGAACGACCTCTCAGTACATCAGGAGATCCAGAAGTTCCTGAAGTCAGAGAACACATCAGAGAAGGAACTCTCTATGATCCAGTGTTCAGCTCTGGCCTACATGCTGCAGATGTCAGAGGAGGTTCTGGATGAGTTTGACCTTGACAAGTACAACACATCCTGGGAGGGTAGACTGAGGCTTGTCCCAGCTGTAAGAAACTGCCGGAAGGCTCGGTGAGTCCTAACCGCTGTAGACCTGCCCTCCCACTCAGGAGACACAATGTAGCTGCAGTCACTGAGACACACTTAAAGCTCTGGAAATGTGAGACAGTTTTTATAGTTTTATCACTGCTGCCTTTTGTAGACATTCAGGCATTTTTTTTTCTCAGAATTTCATCTTTGTTTTAGTTCCAAACCTTCAACCAAGGAAAAGGAAAAAAAATTGAAACTTGCTTCCTTTGAAATATTTGTAGACTAAACTGCAGGAGTCAAACAGTCTCACAGACAACTGCCAGAAAGGGACAATGGGACAAATAGAAGGGTTAAAAAAGAGAATGAGCCTGAAAAGCAGACAAGTAAACAACCAGGAAACACGGAGTACCTGGGAAATGCAGATTATGTAAACAGCCTCTGAGGAGCCAATCATTGAAGGTTCAGCAGCTGATCCAGTAGGGAAGCACATTAAGATGTTTACACACACTGCTCTGGTCATGAATGTCATGGTAATTTCAGGCATTTAGTGATTTTTTTTTTTAAACTTTTTCCATTATAGAATGATATTATACCTTTAATGACTCAAAAACTCAAAAAAAAAAATGGGTGCACAATTTGGAATTTTACTTTGGAAATTCTCTGATCCACACAAAGTCAAATTATACATGCAAACTCAAAAATATGTATACACTCACTTAAATGTTTTAATGAGTGGTGCTGAAGATTTTATAATATATTTTAGCTTGATAAGGCTATTACCCTTTTAACCTCCTGTTAGTGGTCATGAAACTCTTTGCCAGAATAAAAAGCATTTGTTTGACTGCACTCACTGGAATGACCAACATTCAGAATTATGGGAAAGTTCAAGGAACTCAGTGAAGATCGAAGGAGAATTATAGATTGACAGAAGTCAGGAAGGTCTCTTGGAGCCATTTCTAAATAACTGCAGATTCCAAGATCATCCATTCAAACAGTTACACATAAGTCATCACTTCACCTTTGAGAACATACTCATTATATTTAAGTGGATAATACTGTGGGTGGCTGTAGCCCAGTAGGTAGAGCAGGTCACCTACTGATCGGAAGGTCAGCGGTTCGATTCCTGGCTACTCCAGGCTACATGCCAATGTATCCTTGGGCAAGATACTTAACCCCAAGTTGCTCTCCGACCGTCCCGTCGGAGTATGAATGTGTGTGAGTGTTAGCTAATTAAAAAGTAGAAAAGCGCTATATAAGAGCTAGTCCATTTACCATTTACCATAGTGCCATATCATTTAAGTGGTGCTTTTCTTTCTCCCTTTCTTACTTCCTGGTCACATCAGCTTCTTCTGTTCCTTGTGAAAGGATGTTCTCAAAGGCTGGGGAAGCTGTTCCTAAAAAGATAAACCGTTTAAGGCCATGTACCATGGAAAAATTACTCCAGAATGGAAAAAAAAAAAAAAAAAAGAGGTGCCTAAGTACACATTTCCTGCACACCAAGCACAATAGCAAAGGAAATAACAGTACACCAAAAAAAGAGGGGGAAAACAAATCAATCTCACCTACTGCCTCTTTATTTTTGAACATCTTCCCTGTCCATGTAATTTAGAATCAATGACAAATCAAACTGTTTTCCAAATTATTTATTTTATTATTTCATAATAAAATAAATAATTTTATTATGAAATAATAAAATTATTTATAATAAATAATTTTATTTATTCAGGCAGATAATTTTTAAATATGATACTCATCCATCCATCCGTCCATCCATCCATCCATCCTCTTCCTCTTATCCTGATCAGGGTTGTTGGGGCGCTGGAGCCTATCACAGCTGTCATAGGGCGAGAGGCAGAGTACATCTGTACAGGTCGCCAGCCTGTCGCAGGTTAACACAGAGAGACAGACGACATCCACACTTACATTCACATCTATGGGCAATTTAGAGTGACCAGTTAACCTAACCCCAGTGACTGCATGTCTTTGGGAGGAAACCCACGCAGGTACGGGGAGAACATGCAAACTCCACATTCTAGCTGTGAGGCAGTGGTGCTAACCACCACACCACTGTGCTGCCAATATGTGATACAAAGAACAAATACAGAGAACACAGTTGGATTGCAGGTCATTTGAGGAACTGTCCCAACACATGTTAAGAAGTGTTATTATACACATGAAAGGTGCATCACATCTGCAGGGCTTCATTTGGCTGTGCAACAACCACTGTGGCCAGCAGATGTCAGCCAAAAGTACTGAATGAACCTTTGAGCAGCGAACCAATTTTTGTCACAATGGTTCAAAAAAGGTACAGAGCTTCAGAAAGCCTCGTTTAGCCATCACTAATGCCTGCTGAAAGCATCTGGTCAAAGTCCAACTTGATACAGGACATTTAAACAAATATTAGTGAGGGTGTATGTATACACCTAAGCCTATACATATACATTTGATGTATGTGGATTTGAGAAAATCCCAAATAAATGTAAACTTGTGAATCCAGTTCTTAAAGATCATTAAATATATTTGTCATACAATCAAGGAAGAACAATTAAAGAAATCATTAAAGGCCTAAGATTACCATGTTGCTGTATGTAAACTTTTGACCACAACTGTGTGTGTGTTTAAGGACTTTCAGACGTGCCTGACGTTTTACATTGGTACTGGGGCCCACAGTGGGCTGCGTACCAGGGCCTCACAGTTCAGGGCCCACATGTACCCCATGGTACATTACCACCAATAATTGGTATGGACCTGGACCACAAAGTAGTTGAGGGAAAAAAAGAAAAGCAGGTAGCACCACATATTGACACAACCTTCACGGTATTTTTGTGTCCAAAAACAATTTCTTCTCCACAGTAGTCTCATTTCCCTGTATGGTGTTTATTATAATAATATGCCAGCAAACATGCCCATGCAGGACCTCAGTGGGTAGGTTTGGGTGAACACACACACCCACGTGGGTGTGTGTTTGTGAGAATGTGAGTTTGCCCTGCCCACACAGCCTCAGAGTGCACCCACAACTACCCATTGTGTGCCCATACAAGCATGTTTGCTGAGATGGCACAATCCCATCCTACCTTCAATCACAGAATGTGCTGAGCCCCAAAATTCTTGTAATGGTTCATGATATGAAAAACATTTTACAGAGACCTCTCCTTAATCTTTCCCTTGCTACTTATGACTACTGTTGTTTTTAGGCCTTAATATTTATTATAAGTCACTGACCTCCATTATTTCCACCCCTCAGACTTCCTGAATGTTGGCTGTCAGAGATTCACTACAAAGTTGTGGCCTCTGCTCTGAAGGCTGACCCCTCCCATCTGATGGAGCTTGACCTCACAGGAAGCAAACTGCAGGACTCAGGAGTGAAGCAGCTGTCTGTTGGACTGGGGAGTCCAAACTGTAGACTTAAGGCACTTTTGTTAGTTTTGCCCTTGATTCTCTTAAACTTGGGAAAAATTCAAACACAACACATGGCCACGCAAACACAGTCCAGCATTTAAAATGATAGTTTTAGTAGTTTCTGCAAGAGTTTTGGTTGCTTTCATTATTTGGTAGTGTTGTGTAAAGGTTTCCTCAATTTAAGGATGCAAGTAATTTTACATGATGATTTTAACCACAGCTTTTCTTTATTCTATAACAACAGACTTGCTAACTGTGGACTGTCAGAGATCAGCTGTGATTATTTGGTCTCAGCTCTGAAGTCCAACCCTTCCCACCTGAGAGAACTGGACCTGAGCAGTAACAACCTGCAGGATGCAGGCGTGAGGACACTTTCTGTTGGACTGCAGAGTCCCAATTGGAGACTGGAGAGTCTGAGGTCTGACACCATAATTAGATATTTTTATGATGAGGTTTTATTATGACATGACAGGAGGTTTTGCTTTATAAAATCCATTCAGAATGCCCTTTTCTTATTTGGCTTCAGGGAACCTAACAACCACACTCAGAATAAGAGTTTACAGTAGTTTTCAACTTGTTGATTCAAGTTAGCCTACATGTAGCCAGGTCACTGTAGACAGTGTATGCAAGGGTAGCTTAGCCACCGTTAGTTCTCCCTTGGCAGATTGTCCCGAGCAGCAGGGAAATCAGGCTGGCTTGGTGATGGTGAAGAGGACGCGTAGCCTTAAACAGAAGCAAGTGCAACAAATCTAAACCCTAACCATGTGTACTTTACATGAAGAGATAAATAGTCTAAGATGGTGCTCACATGATATTGATTTTGTCCCTTGTATACTGTAAAACCCAAACCATTCACTCACTCAAATACATTGATATAATATTCCCTAAATTGTGACAAACACTTTTAGAGTTGTCATAACCCTAAAGTCAGCCAACCAACATGAGAGCAAGTATCAGCAATTAGGATGGAGCAAAAATGGTTAAATAACCTTTCAATTTTTCAGATTGTTTTCTTTTTCTTTTAATTCAGGCTAAGATTATGCAGTTTGTCAGAGGTCAGCTGTGGTCATCTGGCTGCAGTTCTTCAGTCCAACTGCTATCTGAAAGAACTGGACCTGAGTCAAAATGAACTGCAGGAGTCAGGAATTGAGCTGCTTTCAGCTGGGCTTGAAAGTCCAAAGTGTAGACTGGAAACCTTAAGGTTAGTTTAAAATATATAAATCTAGAACTTACATGTTGTTTTGAAAAGTAATTTGAGCTGTTTTTTTTTTTTGTTGTTTTTTTTACTCACCCTAATAAAGTCTTGAGCTTCACCTTATTTCTTTATATACTGTTGAAATAATTAAAGGAACACTTTGAAAACACATCAGATTGCAATGGGGAAATGAGGCTGATATCCATACTGATATTGATTGGGTAATGTGTTAGGAATCAAAGGATGGCGCATCATTTGATGGAAATAAAAATCAACCTACAGAGGGATGAGTTCAGAGACACCCCAAAAATCAAAGTGAAAAAAATTATGCAGTGGACTAGTCGATTTTGCTGATATTTCACTGGAAATGCCTCAGTGATATCACATTTATGACAACATTTTAAATGGTTCCTTTAAACATTTGGGTACTACTAGCCTGTTGCAAACAAACACACACACACATTATTATTATTATTATTATTTTTTTTAGATCTTACTGGAAAGCATGCCTGAGAGAAGCTGTGTTGAATAATGTCAGTTGTACCAAATATTGACTTCCAAGCTTATTAGAATTGTATGAATTGTTTATTATGTTTTATACTAAATTTATGTTTGCAGAAGTTTGAAAAACTCACTGGACCTATTTCACATTTTTCAAGAAAACGTGTAAATGTGGGGTGGATCAAGATTTGCACAGTAATAGAGGCATATACTGTCACCTTACTGATTTCACATTTAAAATGCTGTAAAATGAATTCAGCAACATGAACTTTGCACTTCATAATCCTGCTTATGCATTTGTGTTTGTCTCACACATAACCATAATGTCATCCAAACAGGTTAAATTCAGCATTTTGCTTTACAGTAATCAGTAATCTTTAGTTCTTCACATTATACTGCAGAGGCTTGACTGTGGTCAAATTCACCTGATAATTAGAGCCACAAATCTTGTGCCAGTAACAGGAAATGATAAACATTTGACTGAATTTTAAACAAATGTACTGTAATTACAGACTAACTCACTGTGAACTACCAGGAAGCTGCTGTACAGTTCTGGGCTCAGTTCTGAAGTCAAACCCTTCACATCTGAGAGAGCTGGACCTGAGCCACAACAAATTGCAAAGTTCAGGCGTAAAGTGTCTGTCTGCTGGACTGGAGAATCAAAACTGTAGACTGGAGATTCTGAGGTATAAAATCTAATTTCTCCTCGTGCCAAGTCTGAAGGCCAGCAATGATGATTTTTTTTTTTTTTTTCCCTACAGGCTGAAGGACTGTCAGATTATAGATGATGGCTGTGCTTCTCTGGCTCCAGCTCTAAAGTCAAAACCCTCTCATCTGAGAGAACTAGACATGAGCCACAACAAGCTGCAAGATTCAGGAGTGAAGCTTCTGTCTATTGGATTGGAAAGTCAAAACTGCAGACTGGAAATTCTAAGGTACAACATCTAATTTACCTCTGGGGAGACTATGACTGCCACCAATCATGATTAAAAAAAAAAAATCTCACTTCAACAGGCTGAAGGACTGTCAGATCACAGATGAAGGTTGTGACTCTCTCTGCTTAGCGCTTAACTCAAACCAGCAGTGCCTGAGAGAGCTGGACCTGAGACTCAACAAGCTGCAGAAACACAGAACTGAAGCAGCTGTGTTGCAGTGAAGAGTGTTCACTTCAGACTCTGGTCAGGTCAGTAAAGGAATAGAGCAGCCCAGTGTTTTCCAGAGTCAAGTGTGCTGCGGCCCATTTAAAAACCCGAAAATCCCATGAGTGCTCTCCCTCCTGTCATCCAAAAGCGCTGGCCTGTGAAATTTTCCTTGCTAGAAGCCTGTCTTCACTCTCATCAAAATACAAGAGAAAGTGATGGATTTCCTTGAAAATTTGAATTAAAAAAATATATAAACAACACAGGCTGTTGACTATAAATTGCTAATAATACCCAGTCATGTGTAAAGTGCTAATGCCAGTGTATGACCCACCGGCTGCAGCACACACTTTGGGAACCACTGGAGTAACCTATTCTGGCCAGGTTTTGGATCTGCTCAGTAAGACAAAGTCATTAGTCAGATGGTTATTCTGAATGTCTGAGCTAATAAAGCTAATATGTGTTGTGTTGATCCATACAGGTTTACATGAACCTGGACTGTAGAAAAAGGACGAGACTTTATGCTGCGCATCATCACCATCATCCTGGGCTCATATTCAAAAATCCTAGAGCCACTTACATGCTTTCATTTTGTCGTCTTTGCTCTAGACATCTTACTTCAATTTCTGATGTATTTCTCTTTTAGTTTTGTACATTTCTCTTAAATATTTTTTTTAATAGATTTTCTTTAAAAAGTTTTTTTTATTACCACATGCTGTCCACAAACATGTTTTTATTCCAATTTTTCTGACACAGTGACACATTACAGGTATAAGTTATATATGCTCTTGAATAAACTTTCATATCAACTGTTTACACAATTCTTCATATATATTGAGGTTATCAAAAGTCCAGACCATTCATGGCAGGCCGTTTTAACATAAAATCCATTTGTCTGACTATCCGTAATTACATTTCAGATATCTAAAACTGCATTTTGACTATCAGAATGGTAATTTAAGATATCCGCAATTACATTCTGACTAGTAAGAATAATAATTCAAGATATCTTCAATTACATTTTGATGAGTCAAAATTCCTTTCAAGATATCTCAAATGACATCACTGGATTCATCATTTGATGCTTCACACATCCGTAATTACAATTCAAGATATTTAAAATGTATCCGTGGCGGCAGAAATGAGTTTCCTTCGAAGGGTGGCTGGCCTCTCCCTTAGAGATAAGGTGAGGAGTGCGGCCATCCGGGAGGGGCTCGGAGTAGAGCCGCTGCTCCTCCACATCGAAAGGAGCCAGTTGAGGTGGCTCGGGCATCTGATTAGGATGCCTCCTGGCCGCCTCCTGGGTGAGGTGTTCCGGGCATGTCCCACCGGGAGGAGGCCCCGTGGTAGACCCAGGACACGCTGGAGAGATTGTGTATCTCGGCTGGCCTGGGAACGCCTTGGGGTCCCTCCGGATGGGCTGGAGGAGGTGGCTGGGGAGAGGGAAGCTTGGGCTTCTCTGCTTAGGCTTCTGCCCCCGCGACCCGGCTCCGGATAAGCGGAAGAAAATGGATGGATGGATGGATTTTGACTAGTCAAAATTGCATAAAGAGTTTACTTTCTCTCAGTAAATGCTGCCATTTTTGCCACAGTTAGCTGCTGTTGCTGAAGCTTCCTTTGAAGTGGATTTAACATCGGCTTTTGTAGAGTATTTAAACATTTGTGATGATTTGTTTTTCCATAAATTTTTGAAATGTTAGTCTAGTGACTTAATTTCTTTGTAGAACTCTGCTGGAGAATATGGAGTATTACAGCCACATTGAGAAAAAAAAATTAAATTGTGCATTTTGAGAATAAAGTTGAAGTTTTCATTTCAAGTCGAATAAGTGCCATGGCTGCTATACCCGTCATGATTGCATCAGGGATGAGACGCAACAGCAGACTGGAGAAGATAAACGGATTCATTTGCAGGTAATAATAAATATTGCAGGGAGAGTTATCCAGTTAGCTGCCTCTTGAGCGGGGCCACTCCTTTCTGCCATTAAGCCACTCGCTCAGCACTCGGGATTCTGTACAGAGAGGAGAAAAGAAATCAGCAGGAAAGGCTGTTAGAGTAGGTACACAGAGAGAGGCACAGCACTAACTGGATGTAGTGTACAATCGAGCACTGACTGTAGGCCTTTCTTCTCCTTAAAAAGGGATCAGAGAATTGGCTGATGGAGAGCAGGTGAGTAACACAGCTGGCAGGAGCTGGATTGGGTCCCGCCCCTGAAACACAAGGTGTGGTTAACAGGAGCCATAACGGTACCCTCTACAAAATGCCTTGGGTAGATGGAACTTGATCGGGATTGTGCAATGACAATAAAGATATCTTATCAGCTGTCTTATTCTGTCTTGTGATACTACACGCCCCCTCTGTACTGCACAAAGGTGCAATCATCGATATCCTTCCATCTGACCATTGCCAGTTTGTGTGTTTTTCCTTCTGAGCCAATGCAGCTTTCTGCCCCGTAACTTTGACATTCTCATACTCATCACTACATTGTGTTTATGTACTAAAAGATAAATAATTTTCTTGTTTCTAAAACTGATTATAAAGTATAGTTTCACTAACTCATAATACAAGACATTCTGCTGGAGGGTATAGCAGACGTGGCATGGCAGTTTTGACTTGAAATGACATCTTTAATCTCCACATTATGACTATTTTCTCAAGATGCAGTATTTTAATTTTTTTCTTAATGTGGCCCTAAAACTCCTTGGTAGGAAAACCATCGTGACCTGGGGCTTTATTAATTGGGAGATGCTGTAGGGCTTCATGGAATTCAAATATCAAAAGAGATGAATCCAGAGCCGTAACCTGTTCATCATTTAGCTTTTGTAGGTTTGTATTGTTAAGAAATTCTTTAATGGCAGCATCAGATGGATTAACCTGTAATAAGTATAACGCCTCATAAAAGTCTTTAAATTATTTATCTGTTGTGGATTGCTGCTACTCCTCCTCCTCGACTTGTGCTTCGAGCATTCTGATACTAGTGTGACTCGGGGGTGTTGATTCATTTAAACTAACATTGTCCTGAAATGTGCTGTGTGTGGCAGGTTAGGACCCCAACATGCATACTCTGGAGACAGGAAGTAAACGCAAAAAACCTCCAGCTTTATGGCTGGAAACCAAGAACTTGGGCCAGCAGAACAAATTACAAAATCAGTAGCAACAAGGAGAAACACAACGGGAGCGCACACAGCGGAGGGACCAGGTGACAACAAGGACGCATACTTTGGCTGCATGCCTAAGTTTCCTTGAGCATGATACTGAATCTCAAGTTGCTCTGCGACACAAGTGTTGGAGTGTGAATGTAGAGAGTAAAGCTTAGATATACATGGAAGTGCTTATATGAATGGGTGAATGCAAAATGTGTTGTATAAGCGCTTTGAGTGCTCAGAGTAGAAAAGCGCTATAGAAGAATTAATCCATTTGCCATTTACACAGGGAACAGGACACTAGGAAAATAAATGGGATGTGGGAACACAGAAATGCAGACTTGGCACATGAGGAGGCAGACACACTGTGGGAACACAGCGAGACAGGAACTGAATACAGAAAGCATGAACAAGAACAGTTCAGTTTAGTTACCAGAGTAACTAAACTCAGAACCAAACAGAAACTAAATGTTCAAAAAACCCAGAACCACGACAAACATATTCATCCTGCTGTAACCAGGTTTCTGTAAGGCAGAATAAATCAATGTGCTGATCAATTATTAAATCATTTACTAACAGGGACTTGAGAGACCTAATGTTTAAAAATCCACATTTAATCATTTTATTCTTTGGTGCAGTTGATGAAGCTGTATTATTTATTGTTTTTGAATTTTTATGCTTAAATAGCTTTTTGCTGATTTTAGCTTTGGTTTTGGTGGTCTGGGAGCAACACCGACTCTATGGGGATGGGGTTTTGGGGGGATGGCAGGAGGAGAGAAGCTGCAGAGAGGCGTGTAAGACTGCAACTCTGCTTCCTGGTCTCAACCCTGGGTAGTCAGGTTTTAGGGTTAATAAATTTGGCCAGATTTCTAGAAATGAGAGCTGCTCCATCCAAAGTGGGATGGATGCCGTCTCTCCTAACAAGACCAGGTTTTCCCCAGAAACTTTGCCAATTATCTATAAAATTATTGTTTGGTGTTTATGGAACTTGTTTGTTTGTTCCTCAGTGTTCCTTTTGTAGTTACCTTGTGGATTATTTCCTGTTTTACTTTGGCAGTTGTCTGCTGTGTCTGTTTATGTCCTCGGTTTAATCCCTGCCCCTGTGATTTCTCTTGTTAAGGTTTATATTATGGTTCTGGACGTGGTTTTCAGACGTGTTTTCTGGAACTCTATCAGCTATTAAAAATCTTTATTTTTTGTTGGCGTTCTCTCCCTTTAGTTTCTGTGTCTGATAACTGAAGAGTCTACAAATTGAGTTGTGACATTCAAAGATCCCCTCACTGCTGCACTCGTTGTTCATGTATTTCATCTCGTGTCAACAAAGAGATCATTTTTTCTCTGAGGTTCTACCATGATGGACCACCCAGATGTGGAAGAGATTCAGCCAGCATTCCTCGATGCCCTGGATAATGATGATGATAATGATGGTATTGATGATGATGATGGTGATGATGATGATGACGATGATGGTGATGGTGATGATGACGGTGATGAAGATGATGGTGATGATGATAGTGATGATGATGATGATGATAGTGATGATGATGATAATGGTGATGATGATGATGATGATGATGATAGTGATGATGATGATGATAATGGTGATGGTGATGAAGATGATGATGATGATGATAGTGATGATGATGATGATGATGATAATGGTGATGGTGATGGTGACGTCCTGGTTGAAATATTGTGTGAAGATTGCTCAGGTCTTCCCTCAGCCTGAGTGTGGCAGCTTGGTCCTTATTGCTACTGAAGGGTCAGAGTTCTTCCAGTGTTGCGTTTGTAGCTTTATCTGATTGGGAACATTCACCATGACGCTGGTCCTGAACTGATACTGAGCAAAGGTTCACTTTCATATGAGGTGCAATAAAAACTTTTTCCTACCCAACACCAGCACATTAAAATGAATCTAAAATTAGTTATTCCATTTAGTCTTCTGCTCTTGAAACTATCATCAAGCTCTGAACTGAGGAAATCTCTTTTCATGGTTGAAAACTATGTCTGAATTTACTACACAAAGAAAATCTTAAATGATCAGTATAAGTTTAATATTAACAGAACCAAAGCCGCTCCTCTTACTGGAAGGCAATAAATTCAGATGACTCCTCCCTTTGCTGCCTACTTATTAATGCTGTTTTCTCTCAGAGATCCAGATACCTGTCAGACAGCTGTGAGGAGCTGCACATCTGAGCCTGAACACAAGAAGCAGAGGTTTGCTTTGATACGGGCTCTGCGTTCATCTGAGGTAATGAAAATGGCTGAGCGAGGACTTCAGCTTGACCAGGAGAAGTTTTGCTGCTCCATCTGTCTGGATCTGCTGAATGAACCAGTGACGACCTCCTGTGGGCACAGCTTCTGTAAGGGCTGTATTAAAAAGCATTGGGATGCAGAGGATCATCGGAGAGCCCACAGCTGTCCTCACTGCAGACAGACCTTCATACAGAGGCCGGTGTTGGGGAAAAACACCATGTTAGCAGAGTTGGTGGAGGAGCTGAACAATAGTGGACTCCAAGCTGCTCCTCATCCTCAGCACTATGCTGGACCTGGAGATGTGGCCTGTGACGTGTGCACTGAGAGGAAGCTGAAAGCCTCTAAGACCTGTCTGCAGTGTGTGGCCTCCTACTGTGAGCTCCACCTCCAGCCTCACTACGAATCCTTGACGTTTCAGAAACACAGGCTGGTCGAAGCCTCGGCAAAGCTCCAGGAGAACATCTGCTCTCATCACAACAGAGTGAAGGAGGTCTTCTGTCGCAGCGATCAGCAGTGTGTCTGTTACCTCTGTGCTATGGAGGAACATAAAGACCACGACACAGTGTCAGCTGCAGCAGAGAGGTCTGAGAGGCAGAGAGAGCTCGGGCCGAGGAGGAAAAAACTCCAGCAGAGAATCCAGGACAGAGAAAACGACATGAAGCTGCTTCAGCAGCAGGTGGAGGCCCTCAGTGACTCTGCTGATAGAGCAGTAAGGGACAGCCAGACCATGTTCAGCCAGCTGGTGCGACTCATAGAGAAACGAAGCTCTGATGTGAAGCAGCATATCAGATCCCAGCAGAAAGCTGAAGTGAGTCGTGCTAAAGAGGTTCAGAAGAAGCTGCAGCAGGAGATCACTGAGCTGAGGAGGAAAGACGCTGAGCTGGAGCAGCTCTCACGCACAGAGGACCACGGCCAGTTTCTCCTCACCTACCCCTCACTGTCAGGGCTCAGTGAATCCACACGATCGGCTGGCATCAACATCCAACCTCAGAGCTACTTTGAAGAGGTGACGGCAGCTGTGTCAGAGCTCACAAAGAGCCTACAGAGCATCCTGAGTCAGGACCCATCTGAGACCTCACTGACTGAAGGGGAGGCTTTACATGGAGCAGAACAGCACATGACTTTAATGAAGCAATCTTTCCAGCCACCAGAAGAGTCCAAGGCTTTTGTCAAACACCAACCACATTTGGTGCTACCACCACCATCTTTAATGCAGCAACAACTGTGCTTGGTGCCACCTCCACCTCCACCATCTTTCCAGCCACCAGCAGAGTCCAAAACTTTACTGAAACAGCTACCATGTTTGGTGCCATCACCACCTCCATCTCTCCAGTCATCAGGAGAGCCCACCACCAGAGCTGAGTTCCTCCAGTACTGGAAGAGAATCACTATGGATCCAAACACCGTTCATAGAGATCTGCTGTTATCTAAGGGGAACAGGAAAGTAACCTTTGGGAGTACTGTCACGCCAAACTTGGCTCATCCACACAGATTCACTGAGTGCCATCAGGTTCTGAGCAGAGAGGCTCTGACTGGTTGTTGTTACTGGGAGGTGAAGTGGAAGAGGTTGGTTTCAGTAGCAGTCACATACCGGTGCATCAACAGAACAGGAAGTGACAGTGAATTTGGATACAATGACAAATCCTGGTCATTAGAGTGTGACTGTAACAGCTATAAATTCCGGCATAACAGTGCCCTTACTTTCCTCTCAGTTCCTCAGTCTTCCACAGTGGGGGTGTACCTGGATCACCGTGCAGGTGTCCTGTCCTTCTACAGCGTCTCTGAGACCATGACCCTCATTCACAGAGTCCGGACCACATTCACTCAGCCCTTACACGCTGGACTTTGGCTCGATATTTCTGGATGTGCTGAGCTTGTTGAGCTGCAGTAGTTGTGGGGTGAAGCACCAACATGTGACTAATTTCTGTCTCACTGAACTCTGGAGTTCTTCTGTCGCTCACTGCTGAGCTGCTTCTGTACTTCCTGTTTAATAAACCCTGTTATTCTGTTAGAGGAGTACTGTCAGGGGTAAGGTGAATAAGATCAGAGCTAAATTAAATGGTCGAGTGGCCACATGTTTGGCTCCTTTCTGTTGTGCTCGTTTCTCCCTGAAACAAACTGAAGCACTGTTAGCATCATCTGAGAGCCGAGCTCAAGCCCTGCTTACAGTGTCCTGCTCTTCTACCACTGTCTCATGACAGCGCCATGGTCCCAGCTCTCTGACTTTGTGTTTTGGGATGTGAGTTATTAGTTCAGTTGTTTTTGTGGGCTTTCTGCTTTCTTATCATAGTGGAAATATATCTTTATTCTTTGGTTTCTTTAATACTGACAGTATCAGGCCGCCTTCACTTCAGTTTTATTTATCTGGCACCAAATCACAAGGTGGTTTATTGTAAGATATGTGCTGTTCTGCTCCATGTAAAACCTCCCCTTCAGTTATTGTAAGGTAAAGGCCCTGCAGTAATCAGGGAGGGGCAGACAGAGAGATTAGAGTTAACTATCCACTGTGGAAATACTGACAGCTGTCACTGGACTATTAATGCTGAATAAATCTTTACAACTCCTGTCACATTAATCTGCTGTAATAATCACATACATTTTATGACTAAAAAACAAACAAACAAAAACCATAATGAAGACACACTCTTCTGTGGCCACCATCTCATTTGGGGATTTTGCAGCTGCAGCTCCATGCAGCCACCTCAGCACTGGAGGTGAGGACCATGGTCCTCTCAGACTCAGTGCCCCCTCCCTCTGAATGCAAGGGAGTTTTTCCTTCCCACTGCCGCCAAGTGCAGCTCAAAGGGGGTCTTTGCCTCCAGTATGAAGCACCTTGAGGTGACTGTTGTGGTTTGGTGCTGTATAAATTAAACTGAATTGAATCTTTAAAGTGATTTTGGTTTAGAATCGTGCTGCCATGGTGTAATTCAGTTTAACACAGTAACCTGAACTCTCCTTCAAAGCGACCAATCACACGAGGACATCTCTTCCTTTGGGCCCCGCCCTCCAAATAGTCAAAACTCAGCTGATCCAGTTAACGGAGTTATCTGCCAGAGTGTGAAACTGCAGCAGTGCGTGCAAAGCAAACACTGGTGTGCACAGTGGCTTCTTTGTGCGTGTGGCTGCTGAGTTTGTTGCACATCGGTTGTTGAATTTACAAATTTAACTGCACGAGTGGTGATGAATACCTGCAGCTGTGAAATTATTTGCTTCTGATTGTGTGTGATGTTTGACATGAATGTAATTCCATGTTACTGGCCTGCATTTGAAGGATGCAGCGCTGAAGCGGGACGCAGCTTTAGTTCCATATCCTGTATTATTATTTTTTAGATTAATGTTTAGTTTTAGGTGTCAGTTACATCAGTTCGAGGGTTTTATAATAAGACAGGACACAGAACAGATACAGCCTGTGTCAGTCTCAGTAAACACATGGAAGCTGCACAGCGGTCCCACAAAGTCCAAATGAGCCAAACATGGAAACAAATCAGATCTGTGTTAAAGCGCCTCAGACTTTTGGTCCAGTTTGACGTCTCTGATGTGACCTGGGTGCAGCTGCAGACAGTGAGCAGCAGGGGGAGACAAACACAGACAAACACACTTCATGTCCTGGCGTGTGACCCCCTCACACCTCCTGCTGTCGTCACTTTGCAGTCCTGAGCTCCTGCCTCGTGTCTCTGTAGGATTTTTACAGCATTGAACTGAGTCAATAAAAGATTACAGACAGAATATCTGAAATATTTATCTTATAATATGTCTTAATAATATATCTTTTCATTTTGATTGAGTTTGATTGAGTTTGTCATAATTTTGGCAGTAAAGATGCAGATGTTTGGTTTGAATACGTCTCCATCAGTCCTCCATGCAGCCTTTAACACTGTCTGCATGTTTAACCCCACTGTGGGAGCATGGCATGCACCCACAGTGGGGTTTCCATAGTCACTGATCACATGATCCAGTGTTAACAAATTAATGTCATACTCACAGATAATCTGATTTCCACTACACTTCACAATAAAGGCCTCATGACGGGCTTTTAACTTGAAACTGCCACAGGAAATGTTGAAATAAGCAGTTTATGATTATCAATTATCAAACAGAAGGAATGAGACCAGACCAGCAGCTGAGGTCAAATGTCAGAGTTCACATGCACGTTTGCAGTTTTAGTGTTTTCATTGATTTAATCTGCTCCTTAATGAAAACACTGAGTATGATCAGTTTCCTCTGTCAGCACCCTGATGAGGAATTTAAACACATTAAGCTCAATGTGAGTATTTTATTTCCTCACTGAGCAAAAAAACTCATCCAGCCCTGAGCTCCTGAATGCAGGGAGGGGGATGGGTGGGGGGCAGGTGGGGGGGTTTAATGGACAGGAGAGGAGGATGGAGGAGGAGAAGCTGTGCTTCAGGGTCTGAGTGATTTTAGGGATGTTAACTTAGGAGAACCAGCTGATGTCCACAGCTCTTCACCTCCATCACTCTGTTCCTTTCATCTCCACCTGAATGGGGGGGGGGGGGGGGGCTCCATCAGCAGGAGAAGTCAGCTGTTATTCCTGTTTTTATTGTTTCTATTTAAACACGTTTCAACTCAGTGACACAAAAAAGAATCTATAAAAATATGTTAGAAATGAAAGTGTGAGATGAGCGTGTTTATTAGTAAAAATAAAACTGAATATGAAGCTGAAATAAAACACGTGAATGTATCCAGAGGACAAACATCGTCCTGACATCGATACAAAACCATGGAAACCACATCAGCCCCAGCAGGGCCAAAAGTATGTGGACACCTCATTAAGATGAGTTTATGGAGTAAAGACTGAAACGAGGAGGACGCCTCTGTCTGTGATGAAGACGGGGCCAAAAATGTGTGGACAGCAGTGTGAACAGTGTTAATATTTGTGGTCAAAATGTGGACACTTCAATATTTATAGGTCATGATGTAGATACATTTGTTACACATGTGGATATCTAGATTATGTGGACATTATAACAGCAGGACAGAAACTGTGGACAGAAAGGTTTACATTTTATTGATATGAAATGTGTCCACAAGTATGCGGACGGTCCTGCCTGTCTTCCAGGTTGGACTTTTTCGGACTTGTTGCTCGGTTTGATCCCGAGATTGTCGCTCAGAGTTTCGGCCTTTTGGATCCACAGAGCTGGAGTCCCCGGCGCCTCCTGTTTCCCTCCTCTTTTGTGTCTCGTTGCTCCGATCGTTGCTCGAGGTTTTGGCGTTGTGCATCCACAGAGCTGGAGTTGTCGGGTCCTCGTGGTTTCCCTCCTCTGCACTCGAGCTCCTCTTGTTTTCTCTCAGCTCAGCTTTCATCTTCCCTCTCAGCTCCTTCACTTCGCTTCCTCTCTTCCTAATGCCCTCTTGTTTTGTCTCAGTGCTCACAGGCCACCTGCTCACCTCCTCTTCACCTTTTCATCTCCTCCTCCTCCTCCTGCTTCTCCTTTCTTTCATATTTGACAGCAGACGCATTTTTCAGACGTCTCAAAACAATGTGAAGATTTGAGACTGACCCTGGGTTTGAACACAGAATATTCCTTTAAAGCCCAAATTTACTGCACAGCAAGTAAAACACATAACGATGTAGAAAATGATGCAGCCTGTTACTTTCACCAAAACGTAATGATATAAGACTTTTTAAAGAAAATCAGGCCTCTAATAGAAACACAACTACTGCAACCTGACACCCATCCTAAAACGTCTGTATGCACTTATTCTGAGTTATTATCAAAATGAACTTTCATTTCTATCAACACAGGGACATAAAAACTGCATGTAAAACATATATAACAGAGTTTTATAAATAATAATAATATAATAATAACTGTGCTCATGTGCACGCTCTGATTTTTACATCAAACTTCTGCGAATATGGAAAATGGTGGAAAAAATGGAAAACAATATACAGAAATAATGTCTGTGATCATATACAGCTGATCACTTCCTGCTTGTATTGATCAGAGAGAGGAGATACCTGAGCAGCTTTCAGCCACAGTGCATCATGGGAGTTTAACGTTGTCCTCAGACTGCAGGGGAAAGTGACGCCTTCCCACCTCCTGTGTTTACAGCCAACAGCGTGAGGACAGGTGAGCTTCCAGGTGTGTCTCAGGTTACCTGAGGGAACGTCTGTGCTGTTTGGATCAAACACTCGTTGCTTGTTGTCTGTTTCCTTCGCCTCATTAACTCCAACTACACAGCAGGTAGGACAGGCAGGAGGACGGAGGACAGGTCGTGGTCAACAACGCTTCTGCCTGAGTGAAGCGACCCGTGAGTATCTGCAGCCATAATAAGACCGAGGCCACGACTTCCAGAGCTTCCATTGTTGCCTGCATCCTTCATAAAGTTTATCCTGATGGAGTTATTTCTGAAAGTGCTGTAACTAAGTTTAAGGATCTAATTCCTTCATTGTTATGCTCTTCAGTGCCAACACAGTGCAGAGCAGCTACCTAAACTCTGCTCCCAGTGAGGTCGATTATCTCGTCAATAGTTTTACATCCTCACTGCGTATAACTTTGGATACTGTGGCTCCTCTGAAAAGGAAAGCTTCAAATCAGAAGTGCCTGACTCCGTGGTATAATTCACAAACGCACAGCTTAAAGCAGATAACCCGAAAGCTGGAGAGGGAATGGCGTCTCACTAAATTAGAAGATGCTCATTTAGGCTGGACAAAGAGTTTGTTGCTCTATAAAAAAGCCCTCCGTAAAGCATCTCGACAAGTGTTTGAAGTCTGACTTGAGCTCGATTCTGTAGCCAGAGGTGCAGCTGAATCTGCTCCAAGGAGGTCTGCTGTTTTGGGTTCTGAGCTAAGCATAGATATTATTAGGGACACCTGTTATGAAAACTTAAACATTTTCTACTTGTCACAGTGCTCTTTAATTTCAACCATAGTCTTTTAACTGTAATCTTTCATTGAGACCATAGTTTTACCATCACTTTTTCATGGTTTTCTTTTTTACATACACATGAATTACCAGCCACTTCATTAGTTACACCTTGTTAGTACTGGGTTGGACCCCTCCTTTGCCATCAGGAGATGGCTACACCATGCTCATAAAAGAATGGGCATGGTCAGCAACAATATATCATTGAAACCATAGTCAGCTGGTACTAAGGGACCCAAAATGTGCCAGCAAAGTTTCCCCTACACCATTGCACCACCAGCAGTCTGAACCACTGATGCAAGGTAGGATGGAGCCATGCTTTCATTATTTATGCCAAATTCTTACTCTCTGAGCTTTTTCCAATTTGTTGTTCCATTTTGGTGAGTGTGTGTGAACTGTAGCCTCAGTTTCCAGTTCAGCTGAGTGGAGCGGTACCAAGTGTGGTCTCCTGCTGCTGTAGCTCATGTTTAAGGTGTGACGCAGAGATGCTCTTCTGCATCTCGTGGTTATAACAAGTTGATATTTGAGTCACTGTTGACTTCATTTCAGCTCTAAGCAGTCTGCCCGTTCCTGTAACTGGTGACTGTTGAGGTCTCAATTTAAGTGACATTATGTTGAGCATTTCTACCCCTGTCTTGCCAACACATTACCGTTACACCAAAGTCCAACCTCACTGTGGCCTGTGGTCATTCTGTGCTGACAGTCATTCATTCATTGACATTTGTGCTGTTTTAAATAAATGCTGTCAAGGCCACTGACTCTAACAGGTGGAAACAATTTGACAAATCAACAATTACAACAACAAACTACATAACAAAACAAAACTCATATCAAGAAAGTTGGATTTGATTTGTTTTTCATTTTTATTTTTTTATAGTTCAAATTTGGGCACAGTTATGTAATATTTGGCCCAGGTTAATAATAAAAAAAAGAAGAATAACACTAATAATAATAATAAGAAGAACAAAACCAATTATAACAATATTAATAAGAATAACAAAAGAAGATGAATGAAAATAACAAATTGTTTTTCTCATTAGTAGCAACTACTGCGACTAATAAGAAAAACAACAATATTAATAAGAATAACAAGAAACCCCCTATGAGCAAGCACTTGGCGACAGTGGGAAGGAAAAACTCCCTTTAACAGGAAGAAACCTCCAGCAGAACCAGGCTCAGGGAGGGGCAGTCATCTGCTGCGACTGATAACTATCAAGTAATTAATTAAACCAAAGTAAATGAACAAAATCCAAATAAGGAAGAAAGAAAGAGAGAAAGAGAGAGAGAGAGAAAGATTACAGGCCAGGCATATCACCAGGTGTTTCAGGTGTGACTGCAGCTTGATTCTGCAGCCAGGGGTGCTGCTGAAGCTGCTCTAAGGTGGCCCGCTCTTGTGGGTCTGGAGTTACGCAGAGCCTCACAAAATTCCAGCAGTCTGATTGGAGAGAGGACAGAAAACAAAGCAAAGATCAGAAAACTGCAGAAATCTTTTGGAACTTCTAAGCAAAATGTTTATAGTGTCAGGACCAAAACACAGTTATTCTACCATTGTCTCACCTTGGGACATGTTTACAGGAAGTTTCCCACGGAGCAAGTCTGAGACGGTGAAACATTCCACATC
The DNA here is from genome assembly GCF_007364275.1 of Archocentrus centrarchus. Lineage (NCBI taxonomy): Eukaryota > Metazoa > Chordata > Actinopteri > Cichliformes > Cichlidae > Archocentrus > Archocentrus centrarchus. The sequence continues at coordinate 1,606,500 of NC_044365.1, read as the reverse complement.
ATGCAGCATTTCATAAAGCAGCATGCCCAGCTGCCAGACTGTGGTGGAGACAGCCTCAAAGCTCCTGCATTTGAAAGTCTCTGGAGGGGAATCCACTCTGGTCCCTGCAACGCACAGACAGAAAGGAAGGAACAGGTTCAGACTGAAATCAAAATCATCACTCTGCAGAGCAACGGCTGAATGGGGAGCAGAAGTCAGATGTCATACCACTGAAGCTGCTGTATGGTTCTTCCTGTACCAGGCAGCCACATCCAAAGTCTATGATGCGCACTCGAGGGTTTTTGGAGCCGGTCTCGAGGAGCAGGTTGTCGGCCTTGATGTCGCGGTGGAAGACGCCTTTGGTGTGCATCATTAAAGCTGCATCCACCAGCTGCTTCATGATGTTCTGAAACACAAAGAGGACAGTCAGAGAGCTGAAAAAGGGACCGATTCCCGACAGTGTGGCAACTATCAAACAAGCTCCGTGGAGCTTCTCTGGACTGGATTTTAGTACCTTAGCAACATCCTCCTTCAGGTATCCACCATTGTACGCCACATACTTCAGCAGGTCCACACATGGGACTGGTCTTTCTATGACCAGAAGAACCTCCCGCTCTAGCTCATACCAGTCTAGTATAGAGACAGCTGCACAAGTGCCTACTGATGCTGCTCCAGCTCCCAGTTTCAGCATGAGGAAAGCTTCCAGCGGGATGATGCATGTCCTGCCATTGAAGTCCTAAAAAAAGAAACGTGAATGAGTGCATGAGATTTTCTGTCTGTTTCCTCATAAACAGCAAAGGTACAGGAAGGGGAAACATTTGTAAATGTTTGAATCACTCACCACTTCTTGACGTTTCACAGCTTCCTTGCGGATGTGTTTGATCGCCACCTACAGATAAGACAGGGGTACTGTGGTTAGTGTGTGGAATGGTGGCAAAGTGCACAAGATATAAGAATATTATATGTTTTACTCACTGGTAATCTATCCATCTTTCTCCTCCCAGCATACACTGAACCGAAACCTCCTCGACCAAGCAGGCCGCGCTCCACGTACTTCTTCTCAAAGCAGGCTACACAAACACAGATACACGTTTGACTGTTAGAAATGGTTCACATTTAGAAAAAGCACCTGGAAGCTAAACACGGCTCCAAACACTGTTGGTGTGGAGGAGACCAATGCTGTGCCACAACTCAGAAATGATTGTTTGACCGCTGAAATGTTTGCATATTTGTACTGCTTACTGACCATTTAATCGTAACACTGTGAGCCCTCAAACTGACGGCTGTTTGTATCAAATTACTATGATTACTATTAGTGAAAGAAATTCAGGAAGGGTAAATGTGGCCAGTGTTGATGGGAAAAGGCTTAAAACTTGCAGGCTAATAAAGAATTTGCAAACATAATTAAACACTACAAGCTTAAGCTCACTGTCACTGCCTGTCACACTTTCAGTTTACCTCTGTTGTGTGCGAATTGGAGGGATGCACTCGCTCTTTTTTGAGTGGAGATTGATGGACCTGGGGAGGGGTCACGGGCGCGCTCGGGAGCCTGTGATGCCACCAGCTTCTCGGCATTGTCCTGCTCCTTCATGTTAGCCCCCCCGATGGCTTCATCGCAGTTTGTGCAGCTGGGTCCACACTTCTGCTTTTTTCCAAGCGGCTCTCGCTCGGTGCTGGCCCTCCTTTTGACGCCCTTTGCTGGAACAGCCTCGAATGCCAACTGAGCGGCTCCACTGGCACGCCTCTGCCTTTTTCTGGGAGACTCGGATGTTGTGTCGGCCTTCCTCTTCTTTGCAGATCCGCTGCAATTTTGTCCCAGGCTCTCGGTGAGTTGGGCGGTGGTGCCACAGCTCTCTACAAATGAGATAAACCCAGTTATTATCAAGATTCCTTACTTCTGTCATCAAACTATGCCCAAAAAGTCTGGGTGATGTTCAGTGTCAGTTTTAATGTTCAGCATTTTAAAAATCTAAAATAAATCAATCAATACAAAACTAAATGACAGCTACAGTTTGCAGAAAGACTGCAGTTTAGTTTCAGGCCTGTGACAGGACACAACCACCTGTCTGCAGTCACACATTTTATTCACACCTTCAGCACCGGTGGAAGGTTCCTGTGTACACTTACCAAGTACTACACTTACAGTTATCCCAGGTATTTACTTCTATTTCTACTTTCTCCACCTTCTACTACACCATCACATGAAGCATTTAGCATTGTAGAAGCTACTTTAAGAAGAAGTCACCTCAACAGAGACACTAAGGTGCTGCTTGGATGTAATTGTAAAATCAAATTTGTATGTTTTTTGTTGAATAAAATAACATTTGTAATATAAAACACCCAGAAGTGCACACAGGTGTTTTCATTGTTTAACCTGAGTTGAAATGTGAACAGGGGCCCTGGTAAGGACACTTTAAACAGCTGACTGACTCTGACAGCCCAGCTGTGAAGTCACAGCACCATCATACTGCAAATACAGTCCATCTGATAAAGTGACACAAGTCTGTCAGTGAGTCCTAAAACTGTATTTCATTAAAACGTGAAGAATCTTGCCTTGAAAATACATTCGATCTGTTTCCAATAACATTCAGAAAGTGTATCTTCAGACAAAAAAGAGGAATGCAGCTTACGGCACTAAAACCGGGGGAAATGATCCTAACTGTAGAAAATACTTCAAATCATTGGCAGGTTTTTAAGTTGTGTTTTTACAATGACCAGTATCTAGATAAAAGGCTCCATATGAACCTTTATGCACTGCATGAAAAGCAGCAGCTGACATACCTGAGTTTCGCTCAGAGGCCGCAGGATGAAGGACGTTTATCGTCTTATTAAACATGGTTTTTGTAAATTTATGTTTGTCCAAAAAAACACTGCAAATATTCAGATGTTGAATTCAGCTGTTGTAACGCTGCAGAGTGAGTCTACAATGAATGTTCGGTAAGTGCTGCGTGTTCACTTTGATGCCCAGGATTCCATACCAAATCTTTATGACGTCATTCTCTGAGTTAAAACAGGTTGAACGTTTCAAAATAAGAGCCCAATAATTACAATAATTACAAAATAAGAGCCCAATAATTACTTGGTGTTGGCTCTCACTGCGGTATTAGATTAGATTCAACTCATTGTCATTGTGCGCACAAGGCACACAACGAAATGATCGTTCCAGGTCACTCATCCAAAGACGAGCATCTGCGGTCATGCTGATGCGCTACCGTTAGATAATGTGGTGTAAGTGTCTTTACCCTTCCTGTTCCTGTTTCAGAGCACAGTCGTGTTTTGCTGTCTGTTAGCTGTTATATCTGTATAACTCCATTTATCTGGATGATAACATATTTTAGTGTAATCTTCACCTACTTTATCTAGAGCACAGTCTTTGCTGAATCACCTGTATTCACATTATTCACTTTATTTGTTTTTAGAAATTCGCTAGCTTAGCGCAGCTAGTAGCTTAGCCCTTAGCCGACTCACTACCAGCATGGCTTCTTCTCCTGTCTCTCCTGCACTTTCCTGCTCTGGGTGTCACATGTTTAGTTACTCCTCGGCCTCCTTTAGCAGTAACGGTACTTGTAATAAATGTAGTCTGTTTGTAGCTCTGGAGGCCAGGCTTTCTGAATTGGAGACTCGGCTCCGCACCCTGGAAAATCCTACATCTAGCCAGGCCCCTGTAGCGGGTGCGGACCATGGTAGCTTAGCCGCCGTTAGCTCCCCCCCAGCAGATCCCGAGCAGCAGGGAAAACAGGCCAGCTGGGTGACGGTGAGGAGGAAGCGTAGTCCTAAGCAGAAGCCCCGGGTACACCACCAACCTGTTCACGTCTCTAACCGTTTTTCTCCACTCGGCGACACACCCGCCGAGGAACAAACTCTGGTTATTGGCGACTCTGTTTTGAGAAACGTGAAGCTAGAGACACCGGCGACCATAGTCAAATGTCTTCCAGGGGCCAGATCAGGCGACATTCATGGAAATTTGAAACTGCTGGCTAAGGCTAATCGTAGATTTGGTAAGATCGTTATTCACGTCGGCAGTAATGACACCCGGTTACGCCAATCGGAGGTCACTAAAATTAATATTGACTCGGTGTGTAACTTTGCAAAAACGATGTCGGACTCTGTAGTTTTCTCTGGGCCCCTCCCCAATCAGACCAGGAGCGACATGTTTAGCCGCATGTTCTCCCTGAATCGCTGGCTGTCTGAGTGGTGTCCAAAAAACGACGTGGGCTTCATAGATAATTGGCAGAGTTTCTGGGGAAAACCTGGTCTTGTTAGGAGAGACGGCATCCATCCCACTTTGGATGGAGCAGCTCTCATTTCTAGAAATCTGGCCAAATTTATTAACCCTCCTAAAAACTGACTACCCAGGGTTGAGACCAGGAAGCAGAGTTGCAGTCTTACACGCCTCTCTGCAGCTTCTCTCCTCCTGCCATCCCCCCAAACCCCCATCCCCATAGAGTCGGTGCTGCTCCCAGACCACCAAAAAACAAAGCTAAAATCAGCAAAAAGCTATTTAAGCATAAAAATTCAAAAACAATAAATAATATAGCTTCATCAACTGCACCAAAGAATAAAACAATTAAATGTGGATTATTAAACATTAGGTCTCTCTCTTCCAAGTCCCCATTAGTAAATGATTTAATAATTGATCAACGTATTGATTTATTCTGCCTTACAGAAACCTGGTTACAGCAGGATGAATATATTAGTTTAAATGAGTCAACACCCCCGAGTCACAGTAACTGTCAGAATGCTCGAAGCACAGGTCGAGGAGGAGGATTAGCTGCAATCTTCAATTCCAGCTTATTAATTAATCAAAGACCCAGACAAAGTTTTCATTCTTTTGAAAGCCTGACTCTTAGTCTTGTCCATCCTAATTGGGAAAATCAAAAACCTGTTTTATTTGTTATTATCTATCGTCCACCTGGTCCTTACTCAGAGTTTCTGTCTGATTTCTCAGACTTTTTATCTGATTTAGTGCTCAGTTCAGATAAAATAATTATAGTGGGTGATTTTAACATCCATGTAGATGCTGAGAATGACAGCCTCAACACTGCATTTAATCTATTGTTAGATTCAATTGGCTTCTCTCAAAATGTAAAGGAGCCCACCCACCACTTTAATCATACTCTGGATCTTGTCCTAACATATGGCATAGAAACTGAAGACTTAACAGTATTCCCTGAAAGCCCCCTCCTGTCTGATCATTTCTTAGTAACATTTACATTTACTTTAATGGATTACACAGCAGTGGGGAATAAGTTTAATTACAGTAGAAGTCTTTCTGAAAGTGCTGTAACTAAGTTTAAGGATCTAATTCCTTCATTGTTATGCTCTTCAGTGCCAACACAGTGCAGAGCAGCTACCTAAACTCTGCTCCCAGTGAGGTCGATTATCTCGTCAATAGTTTTACATCCTCACTGCGTATAACTTTGGATACTGTGGCTCCTCTGAAAAGGAAAGCTTCAAATCAGAAGTGCCTGACTCCGTGGTATAATTCACAAACGCACAGCTTAAAGCAGATAACCCGAAAGCTGGAGAGGGAATGGCGTCTCACTAAATTAGAAGATGCTCATTTAGCCTGGAAAAAGAGTTTGTTGCTCTATAAAAAAGCCCTCCGTAAAGCTAGGACATCTTACTATTCATCATTAATTGAAGAAAATAAGAACAACCCCAGGTTTCTTTTCAGCACTGTAGCCAGGCTGACAAAGAGTCAGAGCTCTGTAGAGCCGAGTATTCCTTTCACTTTAACTAGTAGTGACTTCATGGATTTCTTTACAAATAAAATTTTAGACATTAGACAAAAAATTATTCATAACCATCTCAAAGATTTACCATTAATTCAGTTCAGTTCAATTTTATTTATATACCACCAAATCACAACAAACAGTCGCCTGAAGGTGCTTTATACTGTAAGGTACAGACCCTACAATAATACAGAGAAACCCAACAGTCAGAACGACCCAGGGAAAGGAAAGTTTTAAGCCTAATCTTAAAAAGAGAGAGGGTGTCTCCTGAATCCAAGCTGGGAGCTGGTTCCACAGAAGAGGGGCCTGAAAGCTGAAGGCTCTGCCTCCCATTCTACTCTTAAGTATCCTAGGAACCACAAGTAAGCCAGCAGTCTGAGAGTGAAGTGCTCTGTTGGGGTGATATGGGACTATGAGGTCTTTGAGATAAGATGGGCAGAACAAACTATGAAGAAAGTGCCTCTGGATGTTTGGTGTGTATCCTAGCAACCGTTTCATGGAGAACTTCACGTGGTACTTCGGCTGTTGCCTCGGGAGGAATGTACACAAGTGTTGTTATGATTTCTCCTGGCACACAACACGGCCACATACCAACTGCCAACAACTCAGCATCAGGACAACACGTCCTCCTCGACAGCGACACCCGGAGGACGCCGCCTCCACTAATCAGCTGCTTCACTGGTTTTTTTATCTTGGAAATGAACATGTGTTTTTATTGGGCCTGAGAATGTGAGAGGAGCTTTTTGTAGTCCACTCTCAGGATGTTGTAGTTTCTCCACATGAAGCAGTCTGTGAGAGAGCAGCCTCTCTGAGCATCTTTACTTTGTCAGGTTCCAGATGAGGAAAAGGAATCAGAGATTTCTTTTCCAGGCTCCCCTCCTGGTATGTGTTTCATCTCCTCTCCTGTGTTTCTAACAGCATTCCCATCTTTTTCTGTGTTTCTGGCAGGTTTGGATGCCCCCATGTTTGCATCTCACCTCCATCCATCCTCTGTGTTGTTTACTAACAGCCAGCTGATCACACAGTCGATTATCTGATCAGGACAACTTCAAACACTCCCACTGGCTTCACCTGGTCAGGTGATTCTGACACAGCAAAGCTGACAGTGGAACATTGGCTCTGGTTCTGACTGGGATCCACGATGAACAGAAGCCAAAATCCTACAAAGAGCTTTTCCTCTGGGATGAGTATTTTCCGAGAATTTCTCCTTAAAGTTCCGATAAAAGCTCTTCAGAGAGCTGTTGATGTTGGAAAAGAGGAGGAGGTCACGGCTCTCACACGTGTTCCAGGAAACGTCCTCCTGAAATTCATTCATTCCTAAAGTGGGAATATTTGCATCCTTCAGCACAAACAAATGAATCAATTTCTACGCCTGCTTCAGGTGCAGGGTGCAGGGTGCGCCCCCGGTGGAC